>NW_020837975.1:19088215-19106319 GCF_003676395.1 Aethalodelphis obliquidens
ACGCGGGCCTCTCACTGTTGTGGCCTCTCCCGTTGCGGAGCATAGGCTCCTGACGCGCAGGCTCAGCGGCCATGGCTCACGGGTGCAGGCGCTCCGCGGCATGTGGGATCTTCCCGGACCTGGGCACGAACCCATGTCCCCTGCATCGGCAGGCAGACTCTCAACCACTGCACCACCAGGGAAGCCCTGATTGCTTCTTCACATCAGTCAGTAAAACTGTACGTTTGTTTCAAAGTCCTCTGTGTCGCAATGCCTCAACAACTCTAGACTTGCCCAGAAACTTGGGCCCTACACCTGAAATTCTCTAGACCCTATGAAATTCAAACATCTGTCACACACAGAATAAAGTCAAAGGAATTTTTGGAATATAAATTCTAAGAAACCTGGATATTACAGCCCTTTAAACTTATTTCCCACTCTTGTCCTATGATTTATAGCTTCTGTAGGGGTGGAAAACTTTTCCCTTTTTCTTTTTTAGGTTCTTTGGCTGGCCTAATAATTAAATTGATATAAGATAGATTAAAAGGAGAAAAAATATTTGTACGTATGGGCGTCCCCATAAAATATAATAGACTCATAGGCAGTCAGACAATTGAGGCTTATACACCATCCTGAGTTACGGAGAAGTGGGTAGGGGTCTGAGGCTTCAAAGGGGAGTGAGACAATTAATTCCCAGGAGGATGAGAAGAGTTTGGTAAACAGATGTTTGCCCTGCCATACAGATAAGTCTTTCTGATATAAAAAGTTATCTCTGGTAATAGCTCTTTTCCTAGTCTAAATTAGTTTAGACAGTTAAAGGAGAGGCAAAAAGCTCTTCCTGAGTCTGCTGGGTCCTATCTGTCTTCAGCTGAAAACAGTCAACGTGCCAAAGTGGCACATTTGGGGTGACGTATTCTGCTCCCCTTCACCACCTTCCATAATCTGGAATGAAAGTCAGTACACAGTCTCTTACTCAGTTTTCCTTTTTTAATTCTTTACTTCTTGTAATACAGCTCATTTCAAAGCTTAGTGGCTTCAAACAATAAATATGACCTCTGACCTCTCAGTTTCTGGGGATCAGGAATTTGGGACCGACTTGACTGAGCAGTTTTGTCTTAGAGTTTCTCATTGATTGCAATCAGATGCAATCGTCTGCAGGCTCAGGCATCTATCCCTCCTGACGGCTTAACTGTTTCCAAGTTCACTCATTCATACCTCTTGAAAACTGGTTCTGTTTGTTGGTGGGACCTTTCGTAGCTCTCCTGATTGGCCTTTCCACAGGGATGCTTAAATGTCCTCACAGTAGGGCGGTTTATTGTTCCCCAGTAAGCGATCCAAGGGCACAAAGAGAAGCTGTGATAGTTTTACCATGTAGATTGGGAAGTCACACACTGTAGTATTTCATTGGTCACACAGAGTAGCCCTAATTCAGTTAAGAAGGATATCACACAAGGGCATAAATAACAGGAGGCAAGAATTATTAGAGTCATCTTGGCAGTTACAGTCATAAACTCCCTAGCCCCGTCCCCTTTTTAACTCTATGTCCAGTTTTTCCTATTTTCAACTTAAAGACAGGCTTGTAATTTCTCTCCAATTTTCAGGAAGACATCTGTAGGAAGCAGGAAGTATAAAAATAGTATGTTCCTCCTTTCTCAGAAATAAGAGTGCTGAAACATCATGCCTAAAACTTGAAAAGGAAGGACAGATAAATAAAATGCACCCATACACAAAAGAGTTCCGTAGCAACGCCAAGTGCCGTAATCACATGGATCTTTCTAAAATATGACTATAGATATCCTCTGCTTTAGCTCCTCTCTCAAGTACCTAGATAACAGTTTCTGATGCACATTTCCTGAGCTGTTTTACAAAAGTGAACCACGCCCACCAACTGGAAGACATTAACAACTTGATGACCGTGAGCACATAGCTCCAGGCCTCCTGGAGCCTAAGGACTGATAATGGTAACCCCTGTTCCACCACCCTGTTACCTCACCATTGGCCAGTCAGAGAATTGTGCATGAGCTGATCACATACCCTGTGGCACCCCTCCCTCACTGGGCTTTTAAAAATGCTTTGCTGAAAATTTTTGGGGAGTTGTGGGTTTTGGGGGGCATGAGCCACCCGTCTCTTTGCATGGCCCCGAAATAAACCTTTCTCCAAACTCTGATGTTTCGGTTTGTTGGGCCTCACTGTGTGTCAGGCACACGAACTTGCACAAACAAATATTCAATATCTTGTAATAACTTATAATGGAAAAGAATCTGAAAAAATATACATATAACTGAATCACTTTGCTGCACACCTAAAACTAACACAATACTGTAAATCAACTATACTTCAATTAAAAAACAACCCCAAAATTGTTATTCTAATAAGCATATATGTTTGATACATTTTTATTAAATAAAATATTGATCATCTGAGAAGACTCTACTGTTCCTGACCAAATATTTAAGAATATTCAATAGGCTGATTCGTTAATTTTTCAATAACTAAATTTTTAAAAAGACAAAACTAATAGCTGCTAGAGCTTGGATTTTTTTTTTTTTTTTTTTTTTTTGGTTCTTCTAGTGCTAAAGTCATGATGTAGGGACTCCCAGTTAAAATGTAGTAGAGCTTCTAGAATCAGTGTAAGAAATGAGTATTAACGGGGGCGGGGTTGGGGGGTCAGGTAATGACTCTGTCAGCCTGGAAAGAAGCTCCTGTGCATAAGAATTAGCACCTGACCCATCTTCTTTAACTTCCCTATGATTTTTTGGTGAAAGGAATACAATGCTGTAGGAGCAATTATTCCATTTCTAGTTTCTATCCTACCTGAATTCCAGCCCATGGATCCATCATCCTGGCTCAATTTTTCAACTAAACATTGTTAGTAACAACTTCTCCTGGAATTTGATGATTCTGAGTAAAAGCCTTAACTTCAAGGACTTAATTCCCACTGCTGTTGAAAAGTTTGCCTCTCTCGTATGTGTGTGTGTGCGCTTTGTGTTTCTCAAACAAAGAACTTAACAAAGAAGACTTGTTCAGTAATTATTTGTTAAAGAAAGGAACAACAAAATGAAAAGTAAGGGAAAAATTGATATCACTTCTTTCACTATTATAAGACAAATAGGCACAGGATTTTAATTTAATTTGATTATGTTACACGTACATATTCCAGATTTTTGATAAATTAAATTTAAGTACATGTATTGCCTAGAATACCGTCTATGCTACTGACCAAGACAGCCTTAACAGCTGGACAAAATGTGAGGCCTCTTCCTGACTATGGGCCCTTGAACTCCCTTTTATTAGAGCATTTACTTTAGAAAACTTGGAATTGTAAAATCTTTTTCTCTTCTTTGAAATGTGAAACTTCTACAACCCAGGAATGTCTTTCTCAAGGACCTTGCAACCATCCTTTGAAATGTAACCATCAAGAAAAGCAGAGCCACTGCTCCCAGTGTCTGTGGGAGGCTAGGAGCCTAATTTCAATAAGCAACAATTAGTAAACACAGAGGCCTAATCAAATGGACCGAACTACCCCTTAATGCCCTCTAGTAATTTTCCATTAGCTCACTCCAGCATTTAATCCTCTGTCTTTTTTTTCAAATTAGTTAATTTTTGGCTGCGTTGGGTCTTTGTTGCTGTGCACGTGCTTTCTCTAGTTGCTGCGAGCGGGGGCTACTCTTTGTTGCGGTGCACGGCTTCTCGTTGCGATGGCTTCTCTAGTTGCAGAGCACAGGCTCTAGGGACGTGGGCTTCAGTAGTTGTGGTGCACAGGCTCAGTAGTTGTGGCACACAGGCTTAGTTGCTCCATGGCATGTGGGATCTTCCCGGACCAGGGCTCAGACCCGTGTCCCCTGCATTGGCAGGAGGATTCTTAACCACTGTGCCACCAGGGAAGTCCCTGCAATAGTCTTGAATCCAGTTTCCAGTAACCCTGGGAAATGGAGAGACTATCCTATATGGGCTATATAGCATAGTATCAGTACTTCTATATCTTAAATCTAGAATAGGAATGAAAATATGGGCTCTAACTTCTAGAAGAGAGTCACCTAGAAGCAAATTGTTTGTGACTTACTTTAAGCATTTGGTTTCTCTATTAGGATGGACATTAGAAAATCCTGAAGTGAATTTATAATGTGCTATGTTTCAAAAAATGTTAATATTTGTGAAAGTACTGTGTACACTATCATATCTACACAGAATTCCCCAGTGGTTCTTTATAGCTTTTATGATATATTTCATAGTATTAATGAACAAATCAGTTCCCTCAGAAAGTGATCCTGCCTACCTCTTTGTTCTCCTTTGCCTTCTTAACCACTTAAACTTCATTTGCAAATCTCTGCGTTTTTGTTTGTTGAGTAAATCATTTGATAGCTGCTTCTGGTAGGGGTGGATAAGATAACACAATGAGCATATTTGTGTAATATGCAAAATCATTTTATCTCCCGTTTTAAAAACCTGTAAACTGAATGGGCTCTTTTTACTTTATAATGACTTTCCTTGTTTGTTGGCTTTGATATCTTTTATTCTTATGCTCAAAATATTTGCTGATCTTTGGCTGTCAGCTTATATTTGAGAATGAAACACTACAGACGCTGACAAGGAAGCTCAGTCTGTGAGGGCAGAATTAGCAACTGGTACACTTGACCATAGAGGAATCAAACAACAATGTGGCTTTCATTTTAGAGATAACCCCAAGATACTCCTGGATTTACCTGCCAGAGTTTAGTAAACTGTACTGATGGAGAAGAGTGCTTACTGGGATGCTTAACCCCAGGCATGGCTCTTCTTTGCTCCCAGAGTGAATTCCAAATGATAATGAAATTTTAAAACTTGTGACTCTTTTTTACTCTTGCTTTTTTTCCTCCTCTCTTCTGATTCTGTATTTTCCTTTTTGTCTCTGGTTCCTGTACAACCACTAAATGATTCCGCATTGGTGGGTGGCAGCAGTAATTGATAATTTGGTTTTATCGTCTGACCCTTTGGTGTTCTTGGTTGATCAATGGTATTAACCTGTTCTCCACTAGGTAAGAGATGGTGGAGAATCCAGTTTGTTATTTTCATTGATTTGTCTGTTTGCCACCTCAAATAAGTAAATAAATTCGCGCCTGCTGGGAAGGAATGTGCGAGTTTTTGTGTATTTTTACTTGTGACCTGTGGCTGAGATTGTAGAGCTGAAACTATAAGCTCTCATGTGTTCGTTTTATGTCTGGGAGTCGGTGTGTCTGTAATTAAGAAAAGCCTTGACCTTCATTGTGTATGAAATGTTTTCCAACCTCCAGAAATTATTAATAAATTATTATAAAAGGGGTGCACACGGCTGTAGAAAGCTGTGCTGTGTGAAAGACAAGTGCACAGGACAATTAAGGGGGTGACTGTGTTCAGCCTACTGTGACGGGGAAAGAGATGAAGAGCGCCTCAAAGAAAAGGAGGAGTCTGGGGTTTTATAGAGGCAACTAAACAAAAGAATCATACACAAGTATATGAGAGTCGTGAGGAAGGAGGGAGAAGTGTCTTATTTCTAAATATGTGAGAGTCGGAAGGTCCTTTATGGCTAGCCTTTTCTTGGAACACACAAGGCTTGGGGATTTCTGGATTTGTTACTACTTTCCAGGAACATAGAACTCAGATACAATTCAACATTGCCAGTTACATGTATTCAGTTAATTTCTTACAATGTCTGTGTATGACAGTCAATTCTTACTTTTCTACCTTCCATATTTTTCTCTGTACAAGGAAATTAGGTTATTTGGATTAAGAGTTACAATTGCTATTGCTAGTGAAGTCTATACAAGGAGCAACAGTGACAGAGAAATACATGTGTGTATATTATTTTTTTCCCAAGGAGAAATAGTATAATTTTATCTTCAAGTACCAGTTTATTCTAGAATATGAAAGCATAAGTAGCAATTAACACACAGAGAAAGGCAAAACTTTTCTATCATAGCTGAGTCTGGAAAGAAGCCATGACATATATATATATAAATGTTTTTCAAAGTTTACTGAGTTCCCATGGTCTTGCTTCTTTGTTTTGTTGATTCATGTCTTCCTCTACAATAGGAAAGATTATTATTTACCTTCATAATGTGCCTAGACAAAGACTCCTAGTCTTATCAGAATTATTTTTAATTATTTCAAAAGAGATAGCACTACTCTGTCTCTGTTTCTGCGGGAGATGGGACCCTGATTGTAGTGGGGTGCCTTATTCTGAGCTATGAAACTACCTCCTGTCCTAAAGATAGGAGAAGTTTATTTTTCCTTTGGATAAAACCAATTCACAAGCACAGATGGCATTTGACCTCTCCCAGTCTTCTCCAGTACTTTTCTTCTAGCTCACCCAGCCCTTAGAAACCCGACTGCTCTCTGCTTCAGCATAATAAAGTTCATACTTAGTTCTGGTCTCTCTTCCAGGCAATAGCCTCTTTCCCTCCCTCGCAATAATTCTTCTGAACAAGGTCTGTCTTTACTAATTCGGATTTGTTTTTTGTTTGACACGATTATGTTATACTTGTACAAGAACCATGATTTTCTCTCTTAAAAAAATTCTTTAAACACCTCAAATACAAAAATGTGGAGGGTCCCCCCCCCCCACTACACACACACCAAAGGGAAAATATAATCTCCTAATTTGAAGAGTATGGATAGTTACAGAATTGACTTCTGGTATTCTAGGAGCAGGGAGGAAGATTAGAACTTAGAATTCTGACGCAGCTTATAGAGATTATCGTGTACTAGCCTGACGCAGCATATAGAGATTATCATGTACTAGCCTGACGCAGCATATAGAGATTATCATGTACTAGCCTCTCCCTTAATTTTTCCTTCTATTGCATCCTTGCCTTGTGCTTCATTTTGCATCCCTGAATCCAAAGCTCTTCTTGTTTAATTTCCCTAATTTATAAACCTTCCATTTTCTGCAGGGGAGGAGTCATCTGCCTTTAGAGATAAAGGAGGGCACTGAAGAAGTGTTGGGGAGATGAGCTCTTCTAAAGAAACTTTAGCGCTCTTCTAAAGAAACACTTTAATCGATCATTCTATATCTTATATTTCAGTCATTTCTATGTATTTATATTTCCCAAACTGGCTTATAAATTCATGTTTCTAAAATTTTATATTTCTCACTGAGAGTAGCATACTACTTTTCTCTCTGTTTGTTAATCAAATATATGGTAAGCTTATAGACATCACATTTGTTTATATATATATTTATATATATAAATATATATGAATAAATTGCAAAAATCTCTAAGGGCTTATTCTCTTCTGTATTTAGTAAATTTTTTGAGTTCTTAAAAATTATTTTATTATTATTATTTTTTAAGAGCAAGCATCATCTAAACAAGTATTACAGTTGCATTTGTGAAGCTCTGTATTTCTGCTGTGGCAAACAGGACTAAGCCCGCCCCCCCCGCCCCTCCCCCCGCCCCCCGCCTCCAATTTAAGAAATCATTAATAGTATGAAATTGCTAAGTTTGAGAAGAAAGGGATTTTTAAAGTGAGCCCTATAGATGTTTCACAAAGGGCTTCTCTGAACCTAAAAGGAGAAATGACTAAGGAATTCCTCTGTTTAGGAGTGGAGGGTGAAACGTATTGTGATTTCAGCAGCGCAGAGGAGTAGTGCAGGTGCGAGGCACAGATAGCCAGGCCGAGGCTGCCAGCAAGAGCAGCAGCTGCTGCGAGTGACAGCTGAGCAGATGGCGCGATAGCATGGGCCGCGGTCGCCATCAGCAGTGAGAACTATCAGTTCACATCAGAAGTTTCTGGAAGAGCTGTCCTGAACCTAGGGCAATAGGAAGTCAGTAAATTCAGTGATTATCTGTTAGTGTGCCCTGGTGTTGAGGGTTAGGTAAAGGCAGCCAATGGTTATCGATCAGAGGGATGACTCTATAAAAATACCGTCATTGATTTCATATTTTCAGTTATCTGATTGAGTAAAACAAATATTATTCATTGTATGCATATTTGCAGGGATAAGAAGAACACCCAATATTTGTACCAGGCAAAGTTGCTGATGTATGTTGCTGTGTTTTTCAAGTACTTTCAAAACATGTAATTTCTTAATCCTTAAAGCCGATTTTTCTTAATGTATGAAAACCTTAGATATATAAGAAACACATGAGATATTGGCTAAAAAATACAAATTCCTGGGTTCTTTCTCCAAATGGTTAAATCAGAAATTCTAAAAGTGAAGCCATAAATCTGTCACAAGCTTCTCCAGAGATTCCTGGGCACGGTAAATTTAGCGTCCACACCCTTAAGGAAATTTGGGGGAAAATTATAAAAATGAAAATCTGTGAATAAGTATAATTGCAAATGAAAGAAATTATGTTTGTCGTCTGTACATGGGAAGTCAGATGGTATACTTTTGACTTTGTGTATGGCTAGATCCAGATGCTCAAATGCTGTTTCTCCTGATATTTTTCCATTTCTCAGGTGTGCCTGTCTCTTCAGGAAGGTTTATCTTCCAAACAACTTCTTTACTCATCCCTAAAAATGACTCTGTTCTTAACTGGTTTATATTCTCACCCTAGAGAACAATAAGCCCCAGGTCTGCAATGGAAATGTCATCATAGGTTTGCATGTATAATGACTGGGGGGATAAATGAATATGGATCGCTTGAGAAACTGAATATAGCTTGATTTAATGCTTGCAAAGAAAAAGATGGTGGTGAGTCTGAAACATCAACAGAAAGCAGACCAGTCTACACAAATGCTACAAAACTTAAACCTTATTCTTGAGGGGAAAAAATGGAAAGATGTAATCAGGCAATAGACAGCTTTAGATAATCATTTAGAAAGATCACCTTTATCATCCTTGTGTTCTTAGGTACAAATATTCTTCAAAGATTCCCTGGAATCTTAACAGAGAACTCTTAACAATGGGTCTCCTCTTACAATTCCATCTTCCTACCTCAAAATGTGTTTCTCCTAAAATTGACAAAAGGTTAAAAAAACAAACGTTTTCTAAAGAATTTACTATGGAACCCAGAATTTATAATTCTGCAATATTTAATTTTTGGACAAGTGTAGGAAAGTATATTGCCCACATTAAAAAAAAAAAAAAAAAAGAAGAAGAACCAAAGAAAGAATCTTTTCCATGTAAGGAATATATATCTTTGTGCCATGGTGGCACACTTGACTGTACCTGATTCTCTGTAATATGAAAATGCCCTTAATCTTAAAGCTGATTTTTCCCTATGTCCTATCCTAACCGTTAGAAAAAAGTCAAAGATTAAAAGATGTCAAACAGCCTGTGGGTTTGTGACAATATAAGAAAAATAGGGCTCCATTATTGAGTTTCCACAACATGTTAAGAGCTTAACATATGTCACTAAATTCTCACTATAATCTCACAAAGAGGTACTGCAATAATTCCCATTTTTCAGGTGAAGGATCTGAGGCTTTAAAATATAACCTGGCCAAGATCACATAAGAAGCAAGTTGGCAAAGACAGGACTTGAACGCTTTTCCGTCTGATCTCAACACGTATATTTTTACGATGTCCATCATGTCAGTGATGACCAATTTTATTCTCAGTTTCCTAATTTATCAAATAGATATAACACTACTCCACAGGACAGCTGAGAGTACTAAATGAAACACACACACATAAAGTGACAAGGCAATAATTTAGGCTCTGCAACATGTAAACTCTTGAATCACTGTGGCTTTGGAAGAAACAGAGTATTGTTTACTAGTTTTTTTTTTTCCACTTTTTATTTTATATTGGAGTATAGCTGATTAACAATGTTGTGATAGTTTCATGTGTACAGCAAAGCGACTCAGCCATGCATATACCTGTATAGGCCAAGAAGGAACTCATACCACGTTTGCTCAGAGTTTAATGGCTGGAGATATTAACGTGGTCCCACTAACTTCCTGGGGGTGAGGAGGAAGTATAGGGAAGCAGAGGGCCTATTTGGTGAGCACCACTGTCACTCAAAGACAGTCAATGAATCATGTTTTGATTTCAAGAAAGGATTGTTATGATATAAATCTAAATTTTACCTCAAATATAAATGCAATTATAGGGGTATTTAAGTTGAGGGGGAAATTTCAAGCGAATATCCAGATACTTTAAGTTGTATAATTCCATTCTTTACAATATCTTTTAGTTTTTATAAGAATTCTTACTTTCTAAGTCGTCCTCAAATCACAGATTTTTTTTAAAGAAGTACTTCTGATATTTATGTGTTCTTATTTTTATAGCTATCTATATATGACTTGGCTCTTCACACAATATAGTGAGATTTTATATTCCCGGTTTTAACATCTGAACAGTTGAGCTGGCTAAATTAGAGGCTGGAAATTCCTGTCTCCTTTTCTCTTTAAGAACTAGGTTTTAGGTGTATCGTGACTCATCGTTAGAAAAATGCCACTGGAATCCCATTTTTAAAAATACAGGGTCTGAGTGAAGAATAGCAAAGCAGTCACTTTTTATTTTAATTATAAACGTTTTACATAACACGTAGTCATTCATGAGAATTTTTTCCCTTGCCTCTTAGGTTGTAATTCTGAGCTTCTCTTTTCTTATGATTTCAAGAGCACATCATGAAATCATGTTTAATGTTTTACAAATATGTAATCAACATGATTAAGAGCTCATTTTGCCCACAAATTTTCCTGCTTCACTACTTTTTATCAGTACATAAAAATCATAACTAAGGAAATGATTATTTTTAAATTTATTCCAAGAATTCCCGTAGGAATAACTTATTTTTCTGGCAGTGTTCATGAATACTTGCAAATATGCCAAAACTAAATCATGGGAGAGTGGTGTTTGTCAGGATATTACCTCCAAAATGGGTTATTGTCAGCATCTAACAGTTGGGCGGTGATGACACAGTGGCAGGTCCTATTCCCAACTAGACTTGGCATTCCTTTGAGTAATGAAAGCCAAGACGTGTTAACTTTGACTTAGGCTAGAATATGTCCCTAAAATTTCTTTTCCTCCCTAACACATAAGCAGTCAAGGCTTCTGTTCTCCTCTTAAACCAATGAATATATCTAATCTTAAAGGTAAATAACCAAAGGGGTAGATTATATTTAACACCTGTGTTATGTGTAAACTGCCTCTTCTGAGGATTTATAGACAAAGAGGAGCCAGCTGACTTGACGAAGAGAAGTTTATTCTAGACAGAAAGATACGAAACTTGTTATTTTATCTAGTCCCTTTATACTTAAAGGATTTGTTCTATTATCATGACCAGTTAACCTAGAACTTGTTTCTACTTATTTTTCTGTTTATAGACATACTGGCATGGTTATAAGAAGCTCACTCATTTTAGGGGAAATAATTCCAAAACAATCTTCCTAAAATATGATATTTTTCTATGTATGCAAAATGAATTCAACTCATCATTTATAAACATTCATTAATTTGCTCTTTATAGATATTTCCTTTTTAATAAAGTAAGAGGATTGAAACTAAAAAGCTCGTATTTATGAGTAGACAGTTCCAAACTGACAATGTTGATTTATTCTTAAGAAAGCTATAAGAAAAAAAATTACTTGACTATTGTTCTTGTTATAATCAACCAAGCTTAAATCTGTTCTGAAGGATCTTCTTAGTTACCAACTTTCTAGCATGCTTTTTACTCTTTATTATAGGTAACTCAAAAAATTTGTTTACCATGTCTGAACCTGTAATAGATGGTAAGATGGAGACGCATTATTTTACATTTAGTGTTAAGTACCTGTCTTTATGAGTATACCTATGATGTAAAGTCTTTACGCTTCCATCTTGAATACGTAACAGCTTTGCAAAATATTTTGTGAGCAAAGTATATGTTCAAAATATCTCAGTGCCTGAACTTTGATCGAAGGTATAGAGAAATAGCATATACCGTTAAAGTAATTTTGATGATAATAATAATGAATATGATATAATCTAAATCTATTATTTTGTAGTTTACTGCCAGATACTTTAACTCTTGGAACAAGCTTGCAGTGAGTTCACTTTACAGAAGACAAAGAGGTTAAGTTCTTCCCTAAGGTCACATAGCTATGAAATTCTTGAGCTGTGATTCTTTTGCACTTCTCTGTTTATAGTCTTTCCTGTGCATGACATTGATTTTATCTTATGAACACTTTTTCTCAACATTAGACTTTTCAGTGTAGACAGCAGCATTTTGATAGAAGTCAAAGAGCTATGCTTTCAATTAATAAATTAGGGATTGACATATAAATCAAAATATATAATATTGGAGATGCATAGTTAATTCTATTCAAGCATGTTGAATTTCTTCCACCTAATAAGATTTATTCTTTTATTCTAAAGCAAGTTGATAAAGTACCTTAATACTTAAATATATACTTAAATATTTAGTCTTTAGTGACATTGGTTATTAAGAGTGCCTGGGTTGACTACGTGAGCATCAACGTTTCACACCATTTGGTGAATCTAATTTTACAGAAACGTCTTGTTATTCTTTGATTTGAGAGTTTTGCTATCAGTGTATTTCTCAAGTAACATTATTTCCCAGTAGAGTGTTTGAAATTTGGTTATTACAAGTGACACATCTGCATGCAATTTTAACTCTTCCTTCAGGATGGCAACTAAAAGGGAAAGAAATGGCAAGATAACGAAATAGTAAGACTTTAGAAATACAAGGTATTTATTGCAAGTGCTGTTTTTTTTTTTTTTGCAAGTGCTGTTTTAAAAAGGTGAATAACTATAAAAAGTTGTAATCTTGTAATGTATTGAAAATAAATTCAGTATGACTTTCAAGTGCTCCTTTTTCTCCTTTGAAACATCTCCTCAAAGTAGTGTAGCCTTCAGTAGCCCAGAGAAAGCTATTGTCAACTCAATGGTCTCTTTTACTTCTTACCATCCCAACTTTCCCCTTCAACTTAGAATGGGAACCAGCTTCCTGATATGTGAAAGTTTGGGATAATGAAAGCAAGGAGGTTAAAACTGAATTTGGATATGCAAATCCTGGTATTTTAAAGAAAAGAACAGTCCTCTAAGAAAGATCATGGTTGGAAGTTTCAACACAAATGCCCTTTATAAAAATGTGTTTCATTTTAAAATAAACAGGCAATGGAAAGGATAAAATTGGGAGCAACTAGGAGAAATATTGACACATAAAATCCCTGTGACGTTTTCTGTCACATTCAATCTTGGAAGGACAGTGCTTTACACATGTGGAGGGATGGCAATGCTATCTGATGGAAAAAAAAAATACAAAGTGCATATCTTTATCTACATATTCCAAAGGTGTCTTTAAGGGTAGAACATAGAAATTTAAGGAGACAGAAGAAGCGAGAACTGAGGACCTGGTGGCTGAGAGTAATAAAATGTAACGCTGGAGAGTCCCCCAGAATGGAATATCTCAGAATGATAGTCTCTTAAAATCCAAGAAGTATTCATTGAATGCTGGAAAAATTCTTACCATGGGCTTATATATACAGAAACAATTTGTTTCTTGTGTTTCTGTATGAGTAAGAAAATTATTTTTAAAAAATATTAGATATAATGTAGTCATTTTCATGGCTCTCATTTGCTTAAAGTTGTATTCTTTTTCTTACGTTCTTAAATTCTTTGTTCTTTTCATTTGTTATTGCATTTGAATCATAAGGAAGCATCTTAATTATTTAATTTAATAAATATTGATAGAGACCCTACATATTGAAAGTTGATATACCATGTTCAGGTGCTCTGTGGGATAGGAAATTCCCCAAAGAAAACGATGCTGTGTAGACAAAAATAACAGATGGTTACCATAGCAAAGTGTGTGACTTATCTGAGTTCTACTTAAAACTTAGTTATGCTCTATACAGAGTAGATGTCCCTAAATACTTGTTGGCTAAGAAAATGAATGGTTCATATATACTTTTATACATATTGCCACATTCTCATTGGAAAACTAGCATGGAAAAATTTTGAAAGTTTGGCACAACTGAAAGTTTGAATTGTATTAGTATTATTAGCACTGATAAGATCAATATGTAAATACTTGAAATAAATGGATTTTTTCCAATGGAGGAAAACATTATCCCACCTATTTCTGAATAACATGTATATTTCCTCATTTGGCTTCTGCAATTTTAAGTTTAATAACCTAGCAAGAAAGTTGATTCATGCTACTTATTTTAAATATTCATATTGCCAATTTAAGCTTTTTTTGTACTGAATCAAAGTGATTTAATGTGATATTAGATTTTAAAAACATCAACATTTTGTGTCAAATATGAATTGATGACACTTTAAAATATTTTTATAGAGTAAGATATTTTATGGAGTAGGATATTTTATAGAGTAAGGTATTTTACAAGATAAAGTCAGTTGCACATTCTTTTTTTTTTCAATTGCACATTCTTGATAGCATTCTGAACATGTCTTTTATTGGAGAATTATATACCCAACAATCACATATTCAGGTCTCAGAATCTCTAAACTATGCTTATTATATCTATCTATTGATTAATTGATTAGTCGATTGATAGATCCCAATAGGTATGTTTTGACACCTTTAAATTTTGTATCCATAGGTTAAATATATTAAAACTGTAAAATATCCTGTATACCAATCTTAAAATTTATATTCCAGGTTTCTCCATTCTTGTGTTTAGATGCTTCATGCCCAGATAAATAGCCTGCTTTTATTTGCGAACTAACATGTTCTGTATTCCTTCCGATCTTTGGATTCTGTAGAAAACATAACCTATTATGAAACTGTCCAAGGTTAGTTTGGACAATATAAAACATATATTTTAAAATATGTTTTTGGGAGGTCTTCTGGCAAATACGTTAGAGACAGTAGGCACTGAATCCTCATACACAAAAACACAACATGACTGTTGAAACATTATTAGTACATATTTCAAAAGATATATTCATGCTCAAAAGTGGATTAACTTTATCTGGGGAGCAGAATGGAATGAAAACACAGAAAATAAGACCTCAAAGAGGCAAACCCACAGGCTCCACTACTGGAAATGACTCGTGGCATCTTTGTGTTCAACTCCCATGAGATCTAGCTCTAACAATGCTCTACCCTCTGTGAGGGAACAGAGCGCTGGGTCTGCAAATGGAGGCTGGAAGTAGCTTGGACTCTGGTTAGGATCTGAGCAATATAGCATATATAATGAGCAATATCACCGGAATGTCAAAGAAGGTCAGTGACAATCCTCCGACGAAGAGCTGGGTCAAATGACACCCTGATTCTCAAAACGGATTGGTTATATTTCCTTAAGACAATAATAGAGAATCAGAAATAGAAGAGTTGGTTCTCATCTGGGAACCCTGGGGTCCTGGAAAAGTCAGTGCAGAGAAATCAAACACAGAGGAGTAAGCATGGACAGAAACTATCCAACCAGCCACGATATGGCTGCCATGAGAAAAATTAATTTAATGGAACGATCCCAATGAGAGATCACTCCTGAACTAACATAAATAAACGAGTAATCTAAAAAAAGGAATTACCATAAACTGAATAAGCGTCTCAAAAAATATGACTAGCATTCTAAAAATAAACAGAAGGCTATGAAACAAAAACAGTTGGATATGGATCAAGAACTGTTGGATATGGAGAAAGAATGCATTTGTAATCTCAGAAACAAGAACATTCAAATGTATTAACGCTCACTTGCAGAAGAAGTCTTTTGCTTCTTCAAGATTGAATGGATGGAAGTGATTTTGTCCTGAAAGAATCTGGGATTTCATAGGGTTATTATCCACTAAACAACCCCCAGTTGGATGACCCTCAATAAAGCTTTGACTCTGCCTGGTAGAAAAAAAATAAAGCCTTAAGATTTAATGTCAAGGTTTCCTGTGTCAGTGAAGTATCCTCCCCCTAAACCACATTAACAGCCCTTAACCTAACAATGCCTTGAAGAGCCTACATTTTTATGAGTTGCCTTGTGAAAATCAGAGCTAGGAGGGAAAACGAGCAGCATATATCTTAAGAATTTATTTAAAGTAAGTAAACTGGTCATGTCCTCAAATTCCCTAACACCTAAGATCTTACAGTCATCTACTTGAAATAGCCACAAATCTTAGCCTTCTACAGAGCTCTGATCATCATTTATTACTTCCAGGGTCCTCCATGCTCACTGGGCCACTACTATTCCATTTAGACAATATTTCTAGGGAAAAAAACATCATCTGTCAGATGGCTATTGAAGTACTATTTTTACAATAAAAAATGTATTTATTGCAATAGTTTAAATGGTTACAGAACATTTGTTAAATCGTTTTAGGCATACATGACTCTACTTAATACTAAATAAGAAGAAAAACATAGGTGCAGCCCATTGAGGCCCTCGGGGTCTAGATTGTGTGGTATGTTAGCAACGTTCACAGAGCCAAGAAGCTGTCACCACCACGATTGCTGGTGCCAAGAGAGGCCTGAACAGACTGCTCAGTGCTGGCACTCTTCTTTCCCTGACAGTGATACTGATGATGATAAGGACACCCCTGCTGTTGCCTCTGGTCCTTGTGTCAGAACAAGAAATCACAAGTAGGTTTAGTTGAAACAGTCTGTCAGTATCTTCTAGGAGCCAAATACAAAGCATTGTTAGGGCATCAGAGGCAGGCTGAAGCCTACAGCTAAGAACTGTAGACACAATGCTCTGTCTTCTCTAGGTATATTTCTTTCTAAGAGCAAATAAGATTAATGAGAATTTGAGAAGAGATTCCCCCTTCTACCTAATCCCCCAAATTATAATTCCAGTTCTACCACTAAGTTATTTCCGCAGCAAATATAAGGTCAGATAACCAGAATTTACACACGACTTTAGTGTTTATAGCCAATGAACGAAAAAAAAATTCCAACACAGAAGTAAAGAATAATTAAGGCAACAGCAAATCTGACCCAATCTGTTATTTGAGAATTGACAATATCCTGTCAAGGCAGGCATTCAGCAACAAGAAAGTTATAAATAATTTTTCAGTAATCAATCAATTACAAAATGTATTACTGAATGTAATTGATATTCTTAATTTTAACATGATACAGCTTGTAGAGCATTATGAGGATATATTTTGCTACCTGTCTTCCTTTTTTAAGATTGTAAATCAGATAGTAGTTTTTCACCTGCGTGATAACAACAAAATCTATTACAGGGAACACCAATCATGATATTAATAAGGTTCTGAAATTTTATTTTTAACATCAAAGCAATTTCTATGCTTTTGCAATTACTGTATGACCTCTTAACATGTCCCAGGAAGATTTAAATAATATATAATGATATATAAAATATAAATGTATATGTGTGTGTGTGTGTGTATACATATATATATATATGTGTATGTATAAAGTAGCAGCTCTACCTTCTGTGAAAGTACGAATTCTGGGTTACTAAGGGGAGTATTTGGCATACTGAGAGGAATAACTGGCAATATGGCATGCCCACAGTACAGTTTGTTTTCCTTTTTTTTTTTTTTTTACGCGGGCCTCTCACTGTTGTGGCCTCTCCCGTTGCGGAGCACAGGCTCCGGACGTGCAGGCTCAGCGGCCATGGCTCACGGGCCCAGCCGCTCCGTGGCGTGTGGGATCTTCCCGGACCGGGGCACGAACTCGTGTCCCCTGCATCGGCAGGCGGACTCTCAACCACTGCGCCACCAGGGAAGCCCTGTTTTCCTTTTTTAATTGTAAGGACTATTAAAACTGTTGAACTAAAAATGAAAGGATTTTCTGGATGGAATTATTTTTAACCCTCTGCCATTCTAATGAGCTTAATCACATATTAATAATGATGTACTGAAAACTTACTGTGTTCTGGAGGTAGAGTATATCACAACATGTAATTCATTCTAGGAGTGGTAGTCATGGAATGAAGCAAGCAGTTGCCTTTTTCTTGTCATGAATTTGTTGTTTATGATTAGTAAAAAGAAAAATCTAAAAATGAAAGAAGATTTCTACTTTATTTTTTAAAGTTAAGTAGATTATATTGAATTCCAATAATAATAGTATAAACACATTTTTGTTATTCACTTTTTTTTGTTAAAAGAGATGATTTGGAAATTTGGGGGAATTTAACTTCTTTTTCTTTTACCTTTCTTTTTTCCTTTCCTTCCTTCCTATCTTTCATTCTTTCCCTTTCTTTTTCTTTCTTTCTTTTTTTCTTTTTCTTTCTTTCTTTCTTTCTTTCTTTCTTTCTTTCTTTCTTTCTTTCTTTCTTTCTTTCTT
>NW_020837975.1:19106329-19311555 GCF_003676395.1 Aethalodelphis obliquidens
CTTTCTTTCTTTCTTTCTTTCTTTCTTTCTTTCTTTCTTTCTTTCTTCCTCTCTCTCTCTCTCTCTTTCTTTCTTTCTTTTCCCTTTATTTTTTGTCATTTTGATGTTTTAAATTGTGTCACAAAGCTCATCTTTTGAAGAATTTCCATACTGCCTCTTTGGCGAGTTAATTATTTATCACCTTTGCATCACTACACAAATTAACCACAATACAACATCATTTTTCTGGGTAACCTTTGCAATTGTAAATGGTGAAATTGTTTTAGTGGCTTGCACATGTCATTAGTCAGGGACATTTTAATTAAATTTAAAGTGATAATTGCCCTTCATAAGCAAATTCAGTGTGTGGGACCTAACAAGCTGAAAAATAGAAACATTGGTTTTGTTTATTTGAGTTTAGATGTACTGAGGTCTTAAGTGCTTGTTCAGATCTTCAGAACAGCTAGAAAGTGTAGAAAAAGTTAGTACATGTTGTAGCACAGTTTTTTGTTTTTTGTGGTTTTTTAAAAAATCACACACCTAAACAGTAGTATTAGGAACATGCTTCCCTTCTTAATGTGAGCCTCGTGCTGGTAAAAAGTGAAAATTGACAACTTTGGGGAAATAAGTCTCCCATCCAGGGAAGGGTCCCAGATTGACAGTGACGGGGCTAAGTCCTCCCATCTCACCTCCACCAGTTGGTCTCAGCCAAGCAGGAGCTGGCAGCCTCTGAAATGCCTGCTGAGGATCCACATCCAGTGACCTGTTCAGCTCCTGGCCTCTCTGCAGAGACCAGCAGCAGGGGAGAGAATTATTGCCGGTCTGTAACGGGGACGCCCCACCCAGGAGTAGCTGAACGGAGGTCGCGTCTTTCACAGCTATTCCATGTCCTGGCTGTGAACAGCTATTAACCAGTGAGGACATGCTCCCAGTAGGGTCAGGTGGGGATTTACGTTACAGACGTAGAAGTAAAGGCTCCATCATGAGCCCCTGGAGTCATCCAAGTCTCTACTAGTCTTGCTACAGTTCTGAAATGAGATCTTTAAAAATCCCTGCAAATTCTTTTTCATTTTACCGGCTGTAGATTGTACTCTCTGTCTGGTCTCCACTTCTCTCTGCATAAGCAGTTTTAGGCTTTATTTAAGTGTTGCATTTCCAAGTGCTCTTGACTCTGTGCAGGGCTCCTCACACATCACTCATGCTTTATTTTACAGGGTGAGTGGGTAATTAGCATCTTTCACAATTAGCCAGGATTTGCTCTGCTAATTTCATTCCCTGATGAAGGTGCTAACTTGGCGTGAAACTGTAATATGTTGGGTGATTTATTAATTCTCCACTGCTGGGTGGAAATCACATGCCTGTGCCTTTACTGTTGAGAAAGTTAACAGCATCCACTTGTAAGAGATGGTATTTGAAAAGTGATGCTGGTGTGATTGAATGTGTGAATGTATAATGAAGTCAACCCAGATAGTCCCTTTCTGATTAAATTGTATTAAAATTATGTGGCAGTTCCTTGGAAAGAGATTCTTAAGAAAGAAATATGTGCTCATCTTTTAAGAATAGCTGTCAGTCACAGTGTGTATCACTGGGGGCTATAGAGGAAAAAAGTCATACCTGTTTTTTAAGCCTCAAGTAGAAGAAACCATGCTGATATGAAGGCCCTTTGCCTAAACAAGCTGTAACGTAAATTTTAACAACACAGGGAGCAAACTTCTTTAAGAAATCCCCAAATAAAGCAATTTGACACATATATCATTAGATTTACTGTTATGGGTTTCCCTTATCTTATTTCCACTCTAAGCGTAAGCCTTTGATATTTAGTATGAGAATTCACAATTAATCAAGAAATATTGACTATACTGAAAGCTAGGTTTCTGAGAACACTTTTCCTGTCGCTTTTCCTCATTTATCCCAAGTACAAAATGCTACTTGATCCGTCTCATTCATTCACTTAATAAATATGTACTTGGACACTTACTGTGTTCTAGGTGCTAAGTTACACACACTTAGCTAATGGAGGAGTGAAATGAATTATTACAGCATCATGTAATTACAGCTGTGTTATGTTCTAAGAAGAAAGTGCCACAACCCCACACCTAAACATTTTTTTTGGGTGTGTGGCACCCTTTGCTTCCTATCCCAGAGAATTCTCTGACAAAAGAGGTAGGATGCCACAGAGCTCTTCTTACTGCCCATGAATGTGTTATTCAGAAACGTGGGAGAATGGACACAATGTAGGCAAGAACTTTGACCAATAAGAAATGACTATTTATAAATAAATTTATCCCTCTTTCTTTTCTGTGAAGCACAGTCCTGAGACACAGTTAGTACGGCTGCTCAAAAGCTGGTACCACGAGATGGAGCAGTGTCTGTGTAGCAATGTCCTGCTCAGTAATGAATGCTTACATTGCCTCTTGAGGATCTAGAACAAAAGTTTATAAATGATAATTTTTTAGTAATATGTAGAGGAAGAAAACTCAGTAAAGGAGTCAACAGTGTTAGTGCCAGGAAGAGAACCAGGTGACAGTCATACCAAGAAAGGAAGTAAGTGAAAGTTAAGGAAGTGAATTCCTCATCTGGATAAAATTTAAAGATACTCTTTTTTTTTTTTTTTTTTTTTTTATTGCGGTACGCGGGCCTCTCACTGTTGTGGCCTCTCCCGTTGCGGAGCACAGGCTCCAGACGCGCAGGCTCAGCGGCCATGGCTCACGGGCCTAGCCGCTCCGCGGCATGTGGGATCCTCCCGGACCGAGGCACAAACCTGTGTCCCCTGCATCGGCAGGCAGACTCTCAACCACTGAACCACCAGGGAAGCCCGATACTCTTATAATGAGAAAGACAAAGAAGAGCTAGTTGAAAACAGGATCAAGGGAGAGTTTTTAGAAAATAAGAGTAATTAAAATGGGTTCACAGGATGACAGGAAGAAATCAAAGTAGAGGAAAATGATTGTTGAGATGTCAGAAGAAAACTAGGGGATGGACTTTTCCTAGAGGCAATTGATTAGCCTCAGACAGGGGAAGCCCCTTACTGTCGGAAACACTAAGGAAGGCAGTACTAAGAAGGCAGAGATGGACATAAAGTACAGTTAGAATAGCTCATGCTTGGTAGACATTTTATTTTTTTCTTTTGGATAGTGAAGAAAGATGCTGAACGTAGATTTGAAGACAGCTGGAGGGTAATCAGGGACCATCCATTTTCTCCAGCGGCATGCAGCAACAGGGTATGGAGGAGTGGGGATTGAACCTAAGGTTAGAGTTTTTCAGGATGGGTTGGGCACAGGAGTTGAAAATGCTGGTAGGAAAGTGGTTGAAACTTATCACCAAAGGTAATTGCACTGGAAATAAACTGGGATAGACTTTTTTTTGAGGTAGCTCCCCTTTGTTGAAAGAGGCAATCTAGGTCTATTATAAATGCAGACATAATTGATATCGTTTGACATGATGCCTAGAAGTTGTGTGTAATCATGGTATATAGACAGTATGGTGAAAATCAAAACTATTGAGCCAAAAATGTGTTGGCCATGGCCCTTTTCTATTAAATATGACCTATTTTGAAGCAAGATGTAGTAAGAATCATATAGGACTTTTTTCTATTATTACCAATATGTTTTCATATTATTTTAACATATGTAGATAAATAATTTTTTCCTTCCAGTCCTTCTATTTTGAGAGAGTGTGTGTATGTGTGTGTAAGCTTGTGTGTATACACATCCATGTGCAGATAGCATTAATTGTGATCTGAAGACTAGTTATGACTTATGCATGAGTCACAGGTTCCTAGCCTGCTGGATTGGGAAAGGCAATGCTGCCGCTGCCAGCCTTCCCTGTGACACCAGACGGAGCTCTGGTTACATCTCTGCCTGGCCTATAGTGGCTGAGAGGCAAGAGGAGTTTCTCATTTTAAATGCTCCACAGCTGGAATCTTGTCTGCAGTATTAGCCGATGCCTCTGGGCTCTAATCTTTCGGATTGGACTCTAGAAGGTTGCTTATTCAGTTTTGTAGGCTGTTTAATCAGTAGCTGTTTTGGACATAAAAGACAATGTTCTCTCGTTGAAAACAGTATGGAATTATTTCTTCTTTGGTAATTTGCTTGAATCCAATACATTTATATATATATATATATATATATATATATATATCTCTATAAAATCAAAAAGAGGACTTATAAATGACTTTTATTATATGCATTATAGAAAAAACACTTGTTTTAATCTTTTTTGAAATAATGAAAATAATTTTTTAAACATCTCTTTCTCTAAAACTCACTTGACTAATATGCAGGAGAAAATTATAGGGTTGAGATTTATCAGTTTGTTTAAATATGAAGAATTATAAAAAACAATTGCTGTTCTCCTAACTTATAGGTTCTTTTTAGTAAAACTTCTTAGGTTTTATGAGATTTTATTTTAAAAGCAATAGTAAAAATAATATTCACAAACTTCATAGTAAAAAGTTTTTTCTAATTTCTATGCATTTTATCTTCAAAGTAATTTCTGCTTTGCATTTAATGTATCAAAGAAATTATAACAAGTAATTTGATTTCCATATGTATAAAATTTCTATCAGTAATTTAATAGATCAGGAAAAATATTTTAATGCACTGTATGACCTGATTTTCTTGTTCAGAAAAATAAAATCCAAACAGAGTGAGAAGAACCCTTAACTTTGTTTCAGCTCTGATTTCTAGTCTCAATTGTTCCAGAAACCATATAACTTGAAAATATCATTTAATACATTAAGATTTTAGATTTTTAGTTTTCATTTCTAATGTCTTCTTTCATATCTTCATTACCTCTTTATAGATGACTTCCAAGTTTTATTTCCATCTGTTACTTCATGCCTGGTAACCATATCCTATTACAAAACTACTCAAGGGCTTGACTATCTCACAATTTTAATGTGAGAATCTATGAATTTGAATAATTTATCTAAAAATCTTCTTCACTCCAAAGAATGTTCTCCTTCAGATTTTCTACAGTGATGTACTTTCTCATCACTTATTCAGTCTCTTGTGCTGGGAAACATGGAGCTAACTTTGATCCATTCTTTTCTTTCAACTCTTTTATCTAGTCTGATCTCAAGTCATGATGTATTTTTCTTCACAACATCCCAGGGAAAATAGATCTGGAACTTGAGGAAAATGGTTACGAGTCCATAATTTAAGAACAGAATAAGGAGAAATAACTGGGTGTTTGGCGAGTGGCATTCTAAAGATCACAAACGTCCTTGGAAGAGGTCAAGGGACGATGGGACATAGTGAAAAAGGCAAAAGTAAGGAATTGGGATCATGCAATGCCATGCCAGTTCAGAGAGAGGAAACTAAACAATATTGGGAATTTTCAGAAGATCAGTCTACCTACTATGTAGAAAAGATTGAAGAAAGGAGCAGTCGCAGTGATCAGATGTGTATTTAGGAAGACAATGAATAGAATGGTTATTCGCCTTTATCTTGTTGGTATAAATTACAGTAATAGGTTTTCTAATGTTACATCATCTTTACATTTCTAGATTTACTGGGTAATTGTGTTTTCTTAACTACCTAGCATCTGAACCTCTTTATAATATTTGGCCCTCTTACACTTCTCTAAAATTTGTATAAAACATTTGCTTGACGTTTTCATAGAATTTAGCTATATTTTACATTAACCTAGATAGAGGTAAGGTGGGTAATTCACTGAGATATCCTGAAGTTGTTTTTGTGCCCTATATTTACCAATGTAAAGAACTAAAAATTAGCTATACACTGGTAATAGTATGGAAGGCAATACCACTGCATAGCTTTGATGTTGCTTAATAATTGCTATGATATACTGGGCTAGTACTCATGCTCTTAATATGCTTAGACAAGATTTATTTGAGCTCTAAGAAATGCCTATTATAATGACTTCCCAAGGGTACAATTGGGTACTATTAGTAGTTTGGTGTCCAGCAAAATAATCTGCAATACTCTCCCTTTCCCAAGACATAGGAGGTTACAAGAATGACATACTGCCCCTGCAATGTGTGCCAATATTTGACAGAGTACACACATATCCAGAATGCTCCAAAGCACTGCTGAAACCCAGGACTCCCTGCACCTTCCTTCACTGGTCCACTTCTCATGGCTGCAGCTGAGATGAGAGAGAAGTCAAAGGCAAGGCAAATTCAATTTACCTTTCATAATTTTACTTTTTCTTCTCTGGGAAAAAAATCCCTTACAGCAGTTTGCTAGAGGCAAATTCATACTGAGCACATGGACCTGTATCTAGAGCTGACTCAACCCAAGGGTCCATGGAAACACATATGTCAGTATCTCCAGAGATTAAAATGCCGTATGTCAGAGTTATTCCAGACTTATGTTCTGGAACGGCTTTCTTAGAACTATATACACTTTAGAATTGTAAGAACTATCCAAGGTCACTCAGTTTAACTCTTTGTTTCATGGATGGGAAGACTGAGAACCAGAATAGCTAAATGACATGCCCCTTGCCAATGGCTACCCATGCAGTTTAGAGAAAGAAGAATTTCTTAAAGTCCAATTCTGAATTTAACCAAGTTTATTTTTTCTTTCTTTTCTGCTTCATTTTCCTTCTCTGTAGAAAAGTTGAGAATTCACTGAAAATTACTTTAGAGAAACCCTAAAGCTTCTGCTACCTTTTGTCTTACAAACGTGGGAGACCATATAATCTGCACTTGACCTTTTCTAGTTCTCCCTTTTGTCCTTTCTGTGACTTCTTACACCAGGTGCTGTTTTATTTTTTCTGAGATTATACTTCAATCTGATTAAGTGTCAGTGTGATCTTGAAGCTACGATACGTTTGCTTCTTCATAGAGCTAACAAATATAATACTAATAGGTATGGAGAATAATGCATGAGGAAAAAGATAATGATAACTTCTAAAGAGGTTGCATCCCTAAATTATTCTGAAATAGAATTTTTTTAAATGTAAAGACTTTTTAAATTACCACAATTTATAATCTCATGTCTACTGTAGTACAATGTGATACATTAGCACAGTCAAGCCTCTGATGTAGGTTGGGGATGACTCCCCGCAACACATTCATTCTAGTTCTTTACCAAGTCCAACCCAAGGGAGGTGAGTTGCCCTCCAGCCTTCCCTGAAGTAAATCAGTTATGTATACAAAGCCCCTTTGCTCCGTGGCAGCTTCACTTCTTTCTGTCTTGAGCAATATTGATAGCTATCAATAAGCCAGAAGGAAGAGGGAGGGTGGGAAATGATAAAGGAAGGAAGCTTAAACTAGTAGAGGAAAGAAACTCCCACAATGTAACCTGGGCCAAAGCAGTCATTAACAGTAAAGGATTCAGGTCAGTGGAAACACTTTGAACTTCTTAAAATGCTGCAACTGCCAGTTAGTGGTAGGCAGCAAGGATCTGAGTTAATATGCTTTACTGAATGTACAGGACAACAGGACATCAGAGAAAATGCAAAGCTCCAAAATATGCCTGACTCTAATACAGTAATACACACAGTATTTATATAAAAACATCTATCTATATATACTATACATAATACATATATGTAATTTCAGGGAAATCATTCACAGTAGACAGATGAGCAAAATTTGTTTCTAAGATGGGTGTAATTTTGAGAAAGGTACTCTCAGTTTTCCTTAACTCTGCTCTGTATGTCAAATGGTGTCTGGAAGAAAAGTGAGAAAGAAAATATTAGCTTTGTTAACTTAATGAAGGTTAGTTATCCCTAGATAGAGACATTAGACTGTATGAGTAGACAAAAAATAAATCCAGACAGGGGAGGTGTTTCATCAGGAGTCAAACACTACCTGGAGTCTTGCATTTGATTCTAGAAAAGAAAATGGAATACAATGGAAATCCTGGAGCAGTTTTCTAGGCAGGGTGCCTGAATGGTATGAGGATGTGAAACCATATTGTATGACAAAGAAAATGGAAGGTTTAGCAAAAGAAACGTAAAATACAAAGAGAGACTGTGGAGGAGTCTTTAGATATTTAAAAGTTGGACATGGGAGGGTGATTAAACGTGTTAAATAAAATCTCAGAGTATAGAACCGAGATGTGAATATTTCAGGGAAAGTGATTGAGGCTGATCACGGGGAAGACGGTTTTTAGGTCTCTTAGATCAGCTATTTAAAAGTGGAACCAGTTACTCCTGGAAGTTGCAAATGTACTGTTATTGAGATTATTCAAGAGCAAGTTTGGTAACTCCTTGGTGGGAACATCTTAGAATTCAAGCATCAAAAGGAGGATGGACTAAAAACAGAGAATGATATCTTTTAATCTTAAATACTGTTTGCAAAATGAATGAGCATGAAACCTGGACTATTACTCCCTACAAAGAACTGTTTGTGCCTGATTCGTCTATTTATATGCCAAAGCCCAAAGAACACGAAAGATGCATTTTGTACAACCACTGAACTAAACATACTGGAACACTTGGATCTCTAAAATGAATTCTATGGTTAGTATTAGAGCTATTAGTTGTGAATAAATTTAAATATTATATGCTCTTCTTTCTGAGCTCATGTGTGTGTGTTAAAAACAGCTAATTAACTATTTTCTGAGTGCCTTATCTATATATAGCATGCTTTACTGGGTATTATGGGTATACAGAGGTGTATGGATACTGTTTGCTAGCTTAAACTGTTTACCTTACTTCTCTTTCCTTTTTTCCTTTCCTTTCTACATATTTTTATACTTCAAACATCTTGATTTTTAACTTCACATGACACACAGATTTTAGTCCAAGATTTGTCATTTATTAGCTGTATAATCTTGGTAAAATTACTAATCTCTTTAAGTTTCAGTGTCCATATTTGTGAAAGATAAAAAATAATAGAACCAGCTTCACAGTGAGGACTCAGTGAGGTATGGGCATATCTCTCAGCATATAGTAAGTGTTCATTCATTCACTACTAGCTATTATAGTATCGTTCAAACTCACTGTCACCTCTAGCCTTAGCATCTCTCATTAAACCCTTCTTATTCTGGGTTCATTAGAACCTCCAGCGAACCACTACTCTCTACCTCATTGTTACCACCCACTCTGGTGATTATCCTACCTTGTTTTGGAAAAGGATGGGCTTCCCACTTCAGTTTAAACCCCCGCACATCTGTACCTTTACTCTCAACTCTTGCCCTTACATGGGCAGATGGGCAAATCTATAATGTCATAGAATTCTAGGTTGGTAAATACTAGAGTTTATCCAATTGACCCTCTCATTTTAGAGATAAGGAACCTGGGATAACGAAGACAGGTCTGACCTTTTTCAGATAACAGAGCAGTTAGTTAATAGGAGCAAGTTAATAGCAGAGTAAAGTACTCCTCTGCTATAGAGTATCCCTTGTTCCAAACAGTTGTGAGTGAATTGAGAGTATGGAGAAAAAAAGAAAGGTCAGAGTTTGATCTTTAGCCCTCAGTGGCATGTAGGACAATGTTTTGAGTACTAAAGTGAATAAATTAAAAGAAACTAACATATTTTTCGTGCCTGTTCTGTTCTGAGCACTAAGATAGTTTCTTTATATATAGCACATTATTTGATCCTCAATAACAAAACCAAAACATATAAACACACTTCCTCATTTCTTAATTGAGACAATGAAGTTCAAAGAAATTATATTTGACCAAAGTTAAATACACTAATAAATGGTAGTGCCACAATTTTAACCCATGTTTCTATGAATGTAAAATCTGTGCTCTGACTGCTTTTATGGCAGTGCTCACTCTTCCCAATCTTGGCTATTATATAATCCCAGTCCTCTAAGGCAAATAAGTCCACTTCTCCTAGGGATGTTCAAGATACTTAGGGTGTGTTTGTCTTTGGGAGAAGAGGTGGGTATAGAAATTAACTATGTAGACTGTCACCTCTTGTGGTTCCTGGGCAGTAGGAAACCTAATTTAAACAACCCCTCATCAGGGTGCTTACCCGAGCTTATTCTACAAGAAGTTGGATCTCACCAAGAGAGACGTAGTAAAATTCCCCAAACCCCAAGGATATAAGAAAAATTTAATGTCAGAGACGGCAAGAGAGTGAGCAAAATAATTTTTTTCTACAAATACTAAGAATTGTTTGAACCTCAGAATTTTCACTGGCAACTTTGGATAACAGGAAACATTGAAGCAATATATTCAATCTGTATGTTATTAAGTTTAGAGCACCATCCTTTCAAAGAGCAAAAATTTAGAAGTCATAACTCTGCTTTCAGAAAAAAAAAACCCACAACCCTCTGGTTTGTGGCACTGCCTAACTTCTGTATTATAAATATTCCTACATGGCCAATTTCAAGGTACCAACATGAAATTGCTGACTGCAAAGTTGAAAGATACATGCACGTTGTCTTTTTTTTTTTATAAATACCCAGCGCTTTTTTTTTTTAGATGTTGGGGATAGGAGTTTTCGTAATTTATTTATTTATTTCTGCTGTGTTGGGTCTTCGTTTCAGTGCGAGGGCTTTCTCTAGTTGTGGCAAGTGGGGGCCACTCTTCATCGCGGTGCACGGGCCTCTCACTATCGCGGCCTCTCTTGTTGCAGAGCACAAGCTCCAGACGCGCAGGCTCAGTAGTTGTGGCTCACGGGCCTAGTTGCTCCGTGGCATGTGGGATCTTCCCAGACCAGGGCTCGAACCCGTGTCCCCTGCATTAGCAGGCAGATTCTCAACCACTGCGCCACCAGGGAAGCCCTGCACGTTGTCTTTGATGAGCCCACTGCAAGTTCTCATTTGCATATGTCAGGGTTATATGGATATTTAATATAGGTACATGCATATTTTTATGTGTGTGCATAGAAAAAGAAGGTCTGGAAGTATATGAAAAAATTATTTTATCAGTTTGCTCTGGAGAGAAGAGTGGGTTTAAGATATGTCTGATAAAAGAGAACTTTCCTATTTTATTCTGTATATTTTTGTATCTTTCTAAAACATTTTATTAACATGTATACACAAAAAGTACATATATAATAGATTTATACAGTTCAGTTTTCACAAACTGAACACACCTATATAGCCACTTACCCAGATCCAGAAACAACGTTATCAACACTACTCATATCTCTGCCAAGCATTATTCCTCAACACCCCAGGAGTAACCACATTCTGATTTCTAACAACATAGATCAGCTTTGCCTGCTTTTGAAATTTATATAAATGGTACAGCATATATTATTCTAGTTAACCCAAATATTCAGTGATGTAGACATTATACCTACGAGCATTGTATTTAGGTTTAAGTATGAATACAGCCATGTCACTAGGGAGAAATGGCTTGGTGATTTTAAACTGCCAATCAGTATGATGAGTTCTTTTTAAGACCTTATGAGAGGGCAAGAAATACGTAGCTGTGGAAATACGTTGATTACAGACTGATGTTCAGCTATGTTACCTGGGGCCTGAATCAGCACTGCTTCAGACCAGTGCACAAGAAAGGATATAGGGAAGAAAGCACAAGAGTGAGGGAGAGAGGGAGAGATTCCAATTACTTCCCTACAGGACAGATGGCAGATTCAGTCCCCTGAGGGCTCAAGGAAAACTCTTGCAGGAGGTGGCTATACCTGGTGCTCAGCTTTCTAAGACAGCACAAGAAGCAGAGATGTAAAGAGGGAAAATGACAGCCTGACTTGGAAGAAGAATAGGAGAGTTCTGGTTCCATGGGTAAATCTCGTATCTTTCTGAGATTCCTTTTTTTTTTTTAACATCTTTATTGGAGTATAATTGCTTTACAGTGGTGTGTTATTTTCTGCTTTACAACAAAGTGAATCAGTTATACATATGTTCCCATATGTCTTCCCTCTTGCGTCTCCCTCCCTCCCACCCTCCCTATCCCACCCCTCTAGGTGGTCACAAAGCACCGAGCTGATCTCCCTGTGCTATGCGGCTGCTTCCCACTAGCTAGCTATTTTACCTTTGGTAGTGTATATATGACCATGCCACTCTCTCACTTTGTCACAGCTTACCCTTCCCCCTCCCCATATCCTCAAGCCCATTCTCTATTAGGTCTGTGTCTTTATTCCCATCTTACCCCTAGGTTCTTCATGACTTTTTTTTCCCCCTTAAATTCCACATATATGTGTTAGCATATGGTATTTGTTTTTCTCTTTCTGACTTACTTCACTCTGTATGACAGACTCTAGGTCCATTCACCTCACTACAAATAACTCAATTTCGTTTCTTTTTATGGCTGAGTAATATTCCATTGTATACATGTGCCACATCTTCTTTATCCATTCATCTGTTGATGGACACTTCAGTTGCTTCCATGTCCTGGCTATTGTAAATAGAGCTGCAATGAACATATTGGTACATGACTCTTTTTGAATTATGGTTTACATATTTCCATGCAGTCTTGGTTGTGACTATGAGCTAGTGATATGTCCACAGATATACCCATAATCTGGTAAAGTTCTAATTATTTCTATTGAATCCATACTTCACTTATAATGAAAAGTGAGTACATGAAAACGTTGGAAATCTTAAAGAGGAGGTATTGCAATTCTTGGAATCTCAATGAGAATGCACATGATAATATAAAATAATTATGTTTTGATTGTGTCATCATGATTTTTCACAATTTTTGTCTAGAGAGGAAATTCTAGTGACTCTCTGTAGACTTAGCCACAGTCCACGAGTGATACTGAGGTACGGGAAAGCTGGTAACTACAACTTCTTTCTATTTGACCCATGTTGGTAGTATTGGAACCTAAGGTTGAGTCATAGAATTGCTTTAGAAGAGATTCTGAAATGATGGGTTAAAAATGATGTCTTTTCTATCAAAATGGATGAAATTTGTTGGTTGAAGGAAAAATATATTCTAGAAATGTCACCCTTCCTTCTACAATTCTCCTCCCCAACCCAAATATAGAAAGGGTGATATCTCTCACAAATATCTGTACCAGACCATTGCAGAGCCAATTTTTCAAAATTTGGTATAAGTGTATAGCTTAACATACTCATTAGGAGTTTCCCAACTAGAGACATTTTATAAAGCAAAGATATATGCCTATACAATGCTTTTTTTGGTTAAGATTATAACTTTATGATGAATATTGCAGGGAGTTTATTAATTTATTCAGTGACCACTTAATAGCCAAATATGGAGGAATAGTAAAATGATTTAGACATGATTTCTATCCCAAAGAAGTGTGCAGTTTTGTGCCAGAGAAAAACACATAAGGAAATAACTCTGAAAGTAATTATTTTTCTAGTCCAAAATGATGTACGGACATGTTGGTAGGGTAGCACATAGGTGGCAGTGTATAGCTATGCTTCAAAATAAATACATATGCTATAGAAATTTACTAAGGTTTTGTACACTGGAGTTTTAGTTACTCAAGATTTTCTGAGGGTCCCATAAATGTAATGAATTTTTAATCATCAAGTATTTTTTTTAAAGATTTCTCATGTGGGTGTACTATTTTTGATGCTACAATGAGAAAATTTCCATTTTAGGATGCAGGACATAATCAGAAGTATTTTTCCATGCTATAACGATAGAGACTATAAACCACACATTATTTCATCTAGAAAGCTGTGAAAACTGGCTTAACAGTGTTTTATTGTATATTGTGGAATAAACAAATCCAAAGATGGGGAAGTAGAAAAGCCCTCATAAAAGAAATAACAATCATCATGTGGTCTGAAGAATGAGGAATTCTATGGACTAAAAATAACAAAGAATATTTTTAAAAATATAACTCAGCAAGCACAGTTTTGGATCTATGAATGTCACCAGATGTGAGGTGTTGATGTTAATATTAGGAAGACTAGACCACTGTGAAACTGGACAGGATAAGTATTCTCTACAAATGAGAAATCAGCATGCATAAGAATGAGAGTGACTTTAGAAATTTTCTTTTCTAAAGATAAGCCTGGTGAAGTTGTGCAGTGACACTTTTGTAGGAAACTATTGATATTAAGGCAAGAAGAAGCAAACAACAATTACAATATAGCAAATCAGGGATAACAAATGCCACAAATTCTGTACTGCTGGCCAAACGAAACAAAGAGAAAAGGGGCTCCAGAAAATTCACCTTGGCATTTAGAACATGTGAATATCCATGGTTCAAACGTGAAAACAAAGGAGTATGATAAATCCAGAGTCTGTCTGGATTCTGAAATCAGAAACCAAAATTGTCAGTAAGGGGAGAAAAATTGTTCTAAAGTTCTAGGACATGAAAACTACAGTTCAGTAGTAATTTTAGAAAACGGGTAAGTGTTGATTGTTAATTACCAAAACTCACGCAAGGTGATTTTAGAAATAGCAAAAAAAAGAAAGCCCAAACCTGAACTACAGCTCTGGTAGGAACTGTGAGAGAAGTAGGCTGAGGTTGTGAGTTGGGATCATCTTTTGGGTTTGGGTTAAGATTAGTATTCAAGACTTCGTTATGAAGTCACTTTATTTATTTATTGAAACATTATTATTAAATCATTTACTTAGTAACAACAATCAGCAGATAACAGGAACACGCTGCAGATACTCATTTCCCATTTGGCCTGAATAAGCATTGTGTTTTTGCTACACAATGCTATCCTAATGTAGGTTTTTCTGTGGCCAGGGAAAACAGTATTTAAAATAGTCCATCTTTCTAAAATTGAAGTGACTGTTCTAAACAGGTATTTAGAAAGGAAGTGGGAACAGTTAAGGCTTAATTACTATGAAAAAGCAAAACAGCACAATTACAAAAGAACATTTAAATAGGAAAATAAGGAAACTATACATTAAAAAATTATACATGTACACACTGTATCAAAATACCTTTTCTATTTTGGTAACCAAATTTTGGAGATTAAAAACAAACCAGTTCAAGCATTTCTAAACATAAAAACTTCAGGTTTATATTTATTAAAAACAAGATGATATCAGTTTTGTTGAAGTAATCATATATACACCATGATAAATATTTGGAATTGTGAAAATGGAAATAGTGAACAGCTTTAAATTTCCTGAATATTTTCATGGCTTAAATAAACTTTTTTCAGTTTTTATTTTAAAATAAGTTTACTTAGTTTTAAACTCAGGCCAGTGTGCTTTTCTTAAAAGACAAAATACTTATTAAAAATGGTTAAGTATTAAGGTTTGCACGAGCTAAAAAAAATTTACATTTGCCTAGATGTAACAATTTAAAAACATACAAATTCAAGATATAGTAGGAAAATATGTAAAAAAACACATAAAGAACCATAGCCCATTAAAAAATATAAATGCACCTTCTATATATCGAAAACTATTCTGATTTAAAAGTAGCTTCTGTAAAATGTCTAAGTAGTAGGCATTGTTTGCTTTCCTAATATAATGAATAAATAAGAACTATTTCTATCGCAAACAGTACTATCAGTATTTCTTAGCAAAAACTGTAGTATATACATATACATGGAAAGGCAGGCATTGATACAGGATGTTCTGCATCCAAGTTTAAGAGTTTGAGTTCCATTAAAATGTTTTCTACAACTTATAAGGACAATGCACACAAAAGTAAAAAGATGAGGTAAACATCTTACAATTTTAAGCATTACTTGAAACTTAATACTTAGATATTCCCAATGCCTAGGCTCTAGAACGATGCTTAGGAGGTCCTCCATAGTGATGATGATATGACACGTATCTGAACCACATAATGAGCAGCAGGTTTCTTGGTCTTCTGAGTAGGCAATGATGTTCTTCCCTGTAATTACAAAGCAATCATGATTAAGTTTTGTCAAGAATATTGCTTCTGTGTGGGTTTACATGAGGCACCGAGCTACAGTAAGAGCAGTTACAATGCCATTCAAAATTGCCATACTATAGCTCACGTGGAAAGAATGTCCAGTCAGTTTCTTGAACCTGGCAGGTGAAAGAGGAGTAGGAGGAAACATTCCTGGTTCATGTAGGGAACGGCACCAAAAACGGAGGAGAGCTTAAACAAGCTTTATTTGGGAACGCTCCCGGGCGAGGTTCACTGGTCCGAGAGAAAGGGGCCAGAGAAGTCGCACCCGGGTGCAGGCACGAACAAAATTTCTAGGGGCGGACGCAGGGGAGGTGCTTGCTGCGTGAAGCAGCCCTTTCTTGGTAATCTCTCGGGTGTTGTGGCAATGTCGGGTGTCGGTTGCATCAGCCTCAGAGCCATTGGTTCCGCCCCTCGGGAAGCGGGAAGACCGGGGCCGAGTGGTGTGGCAATGTCAGGTGTTGGTTGCATCAGCCACTTTGGCGGGGGTTCTGTCTGGCTCCCTGGGCCCTTCCCCGGACCTGCTGGCCTTACAGTTCAAAAGAATCAAAATAAGTCACTGTCCAAGAAAAGCTGCAGCAGGAGATTCCAGCAGTTAGGGATATTATAAGTAGAGTCCAGAATCCTAACAGTCCAGTGTGTACATCATCTTCGTTCTTCAAATTTTCGGCATGTAACTCTTTTACGATCAGGTAGGTGATGGCGAGAAGGAAGGCGAGGAGGATGGCAAACAGCAGCGAACAGAGAACTGAGAGGACCTGGACCGGCCAGCGCCGGGCTTGGGCTCTGCCGCCCACATCCGCCGAGAAAATGCCATTGCGTTTATCGGGCAGGGCGGGAGACTCGTCCCCATCTGGCCGGAGTAGCGAGTCCTTTCTAGGTTCCGATGACGCCCCGGCCGAGAACTCCGCCCGCAGGTCACGGGCCACTCGGTTGCATACCTCCTCCTCGTCGACTTCACCCTCACCCCAACTGTCTCCGTGACTCGGGCCGGGGGTGAAGGTGGCAGCCCCCCACTGCCCCACCCCCTACGGGGTGAGGCTGTCTAAGCTTGGGAAGCTGGGACACAGTTGTCTTCCCTTCCCCGGGGGAAGTTGGTGGAGTTTTCTGAAGTCACTTTAAATGAACTTTCCGCACAAAGTTGAGTTTGACAGTCAACCTCCAATATGATACTTGAATAGCTTTCTAGAATCTTAAATAGATCACCGAGGAACATTAGAAACCTAGTGTGAGCAAGCTAGGCTTTTACCTGGTGGAGAGAAGGAGGGACTATTGCACTATCCATTGGTACTTTTGTGCTATTTTCTCTTAATTTTCACATAACATCAACCCCAACTCCCGTAGATTCTGCCACCCATGTGCAGCTAACATCCATCCAGTTCCTCTCATATCCATTGCAGGAATCTGCTCTAAGTAACGTCATCTCTCATTTGTAATTCTCCAACAGCCTCTGGATTTATCTAGAAGTACATACCCTTCATCTTCCATTCCCCACACAGTAGTCACAAAGATCCCTTTTTGCTTAGATTCCTGTACTTTTCTCTCTTAGAGTAAATTCTCATACATTTCCCTTAACCATTCATGGCCTTGACTCACCCAGGCTTCCACCTTCATATTTTTTCTATACTACTCTTTCTTTCCTCGGCAACCACATTGAATTTTTTCTGTTTCTTGTACTGTGTCTTTGCTCTTTTCCACCTCAGGACTTTACACATTTACCTACTACATTTACCAGAAACATCCATAATAATTTTCCTTCTCAACCTGCCCGCCTTTTCAACTACACGGTAACATCCTACTTATCTTTTCCTCATTCCTCTGATCCTAGTTTCAATGCCATTTTCTTAATGCAGTCTTTCTGGAATCCCTTACTTCAAGGTAAATTTAGAAGCTAGATTTCTTCTATTTTAGCACATGTCATACTAATGAATATGTATTTAATAGTTACAACATTTATAGAAACTGTATTTCCCTCCATTCAGCATCACACCCCTAGTGCTTAGCCCATAGTGACTGACTTGACTCCCACTGAGCCTTTCTGTGACTTGAGTAGGGACTAGCCTGAAAGGCAAACATCACTGTGGGTACGTGCCATGGAAATGGGACAGGCAAGGGCTAACCGTGAGGGCTTGAGCAAGTCTGTGTTGGCAAGAATTGAAATAACAGTTTCAAGTAGTATGTTTTTTTTGAACTTTTTATTTTATATTGGAGTATAGTTGATTAACAATGTTGTGTTAGTTTCAGGTGTACAGCAAAGTGTTGTTTTAGCTATACACATACATGTCACTATTCTTTTTCAAATTCTTTTCCCAATTAGGTTGTTACAAAATATTGAGCAGAGTTCCCTATGTTATACAGCAGGTCCTTGTCGGTTATTCATTTTTAAATATAGCAGTGTGTACACGTCAATCCCAAGTATTTATGAACTGGAATAAATGTACTTACAGATGGAGATGATAAGGAAGTAGTCCTGTCCTTTAGGTGATGCTAACAATGATCATAAACAATATAGGAGAAGTCAGTTTATGGGGGTGAGAACGAGAGAAGGAGGAATTATGCTGATGCTGTTGAGTTTAAGGAATCTAGGGAATTTTCATAAGAGATATCCAAAAGGCATAGTTGCATCTTGAGCTGAAGAAATAAGTGAAGATTAGAGAGTTGGGATTCATTTCGTGTGATTGGAATAGTGCTTGTAAAATATGTTTACTCAGGAGAGTATTTTTATTTTATTTTATTTTTTTTGCAGTACGCGGGCCTCTCACTGTTGTGGCCTCTCCCGTGTGGAGCACAGGCTCCGGACGCGCAGGCTCAGTGGCCGTGGCTCACGGGCCCAGCCGCTCCGTGGCACATGGGATCTTCCCAGACCGGGGCACGAACCCGTGTCCCTTGCATCAGCAGGCGGACTCTCAACCACTGCGCCACCAGGGAAGCCCTAAACAGTTAAATTTTTTGACCTTAGGATTCAAAAATGGGAAAATCAGTTCATGTTGTTTAAATTACTCTCTTGCTTTTATCTTTAGGACTCTCTTTGATGGGAAGAATGAAGAGAACCCTAGCAGGCACTGGGTTAAGAGGGATTCTTTGAACACACACAGATATGAGGCTCTCAGGGAAGAAGAGGTTGCTCTACTAGTGATGCTATGCATGACCAGCCTTAGACACACTTTGAAGAAGGGTGAGATTGCTTAGCATTTCTTTGTGTTTTCTTAGAGTCCCCTCCTTTACAAAGCACTCAAGTCTCCATTATCACAACATGTACCAACTAACAAACAAAATCATCCATATCATGTATAGAAGACTTGCTGTTTCACCTCTTCAAGAAATGACTGCATTTTTAAATGGGTCACTGAAGGAGGGAGACTCACAAAGTAAAAGCAGTGGTGAATTGCCAAGCATTCACAAAGAAGGTATGTGGAGGGACGGGAAGATGGCGGAAGAGTAAGACGCGGAGATCACCTTCCTCCCCACAGATACACCAGAAATACATCTACACGTGGAACAACTCCTACAGAGCACCTACTGAAGGCTGGCAAAAGACCTCGGACCTCCCAAAAGGCAAGAAACTCCCCACGTACTTGGGTAGGGCAAAAGAAAAAAAAAAAAGAAAAAACAGAGACAAAAGAATAGGGACGGCACCTGCACCAGTGGGAGGGAGCTGTGAAGGAGGAAAAGTTTCCACACACTAGGAAGCCCCTTCGCGGGCGGAGACTGCGGGAGGCGGAGGGGGGAGCTTCGAAGCCGCGGAGGAGAGCACAGCAACAGGTGCGGAGGGCAAAGCAGAGAGATTCCCGCACAGAGGATCGGTGCCGACCGGCACTCACCAGCCCGAGAGGCTTGTCTGCTCCCCCACCGGGGCGGGCGGGGCTGCGAGCTGAGGCTCGGGTTTCGGTTTCGGACGGAGCGCAGGGAGAGGACTGGGGTTGGCGGCTTGAACATAGCCTGAAGGGGTTGGTGCACCACGACTAGCCGGGAGGGAGTCCGGGGAAAAGTCTGCACCTGCCGAAGAGGCAAGAGACTTTTTCTTCCCTCTTTGTTTCCTGGTGCGCGAGGAGAGGGGTTTAAGAGCGCTGCTTAAAGGAACTTCAGAGACGGGCGCGAGCTGCGGCTAAAAGCGCGGACCACAGAGACGGGCGGGAGACGCTAAGGCTGCTGCTGCCGCCACCAAGGGGCCTGTGTGCGAGCACAGGTCACTCTCCACACCCTTCTTCCACGGAACCTGTGCAGCCCGCCACTGCCAGGTTCCCGGGATCCAGGGACAACTTCCCCGGGAGAACGCACGGCGGGCCTCAGGCTCGTGCAACGTCACGCTGGACTTTGCCTCCGCAGGCCCGCCCCGCACTCCGTGCCCCTCCCTCCGCGCCGGCCTGAGTGCGCCAGAGCCCCCGAATCAGCGGCTCCTTTAACCCCGTCCTGTCTGAGCAAAAAACAGACGCCCTCCAGCGACCTACACGCAGAGGCAGGGCCAAATCCAAAGCTGAGCCCCCGTGAGCTGTGAGAACAAAGAAGAGAAAGGGAAATCTCTCCCAGCAGCCTCAGAAGCAGCGGATTAAAGCTCCACAATCAACTTGATATACCTGCATCTGTGGAATACCTGAATAGACAACCAATCATCCCAAATTAAGGAAGTGGACTTTAGGAGCAAGATCTATGATTTTTCTCCCTTTTCCTCTTTTTCTGAATGTGTATGTGTATGCTTCTGTGTGAGATCTTGTCTGTATAGTCTTGCTTCCACCATTTGTCCTAGGGTTCTATCCGTCCATGGTTTTTTTTTTAAATTTTTTTCTTAATAATCAATTTTAATTTTAATAACGTTATTATACTTTACCTTCTTTCTTTCTTTCCTTTCTTCCTTCCCTCCTTTAGACAACGAATCATCCCAAATTGAGGAGGTGGTCTCTGACAGCAAGATTTATGATTTTTCCCCCTTTACCTCTTTTAGTGACAGTGTATGTGTATGCTTCTGTGGAAGATTTTGTCTGTATAGCTTTGCTTCCAACATTTGTCCTAAGGTTCTATCCGTCCCTTTTTTTTCTCTAAAGAACTTTTTAATTCAATAACTTTATTATACTTTATTTTATTTGTACTGTATCTTCTTTCTTTCTTTTTTCCTTCTTTCCCTCCTTCCTTCCTTCCTCCCTCCCTCCTTTCTTTCCTTCTTGCCTTCTTTCCTTCTTTGCTTCTTTCTTTCTTCCTTCCTTCCCTCCTTTCCTTCTTTCTTTCCTCATACTTCTACTAATTCCCTCTACTTTTTCTCCCTTTTATTCTGAGCCGTGTGGATGAAAAGCTCTTGGTGCTCCAGCCAGGAGTCAGGGCTCTGCCTCTGAGGTAGGACAGCCAACTTCAGGACACTGGTCAACAAGAGACCTCCCAGCTCCACATAATATCAAACGGCGAAAATCCCCCAGAGACCTCCATCTTAACACCAGCACCCAGCTTCACTCAACGACCAGCAAGCCACAGTGCTGGACAACCTATGCCAAACAACAAGCAAAACAGGAACGCAACCCCACCCATTAGCAGAGAGGCTGCCTAAAATCATAATAAGTCCACAGACACCCCAAAACACACCACCAGACGTGCACCTGCCCACCAGAGAGACAAGATCCAGCCTCATCCACCAGAACACAGGCACTAGTCCCCTCCACCAGGAAGCCTGCACCATCGACTGAACCAACCTTAGCCACTGGGACAGACACCAAAAACAACGGGAACTATGAACCTGCAGCCTGCAAAAAGGAGACCCCAAACACAGTAAGATAAGCAAAATGAGAAGACAGAAAAACACACAGCAGATAAAGGAGCAAGATAAAAACCCACCAGACCTAACAAATGAAGAGGAAATAGGCAGTCTACCTGAAAAAGAATTCAGAATAATGATAGTAAGGATGATCCGAAATCTTGGAAATAGAATGGACAAAATGCAAGAAACAGTTAACAAGGACCTAGAAGAAATAAAGATGAAACAAGCAATGATGAACAACACAATAAATGAAATTAAAAGTACTCTAGATGGGATCAATAGCAGAATAACTGAGGCAGAACGGATAAGTGACCTGGAAGATAAAATAGTGGAAATAAGTACTGCAGAGCAGAATAAAGAAAAAAGAATGAAAAGAACTGAGGACAGTCTCAGAGACCTCTGGGACAACATTAAACGCACCAACATTCGAATTATAGGGGTTCCAGAAGAAGAAGAGAAAAAGAAAGGGACTGAGAAAATATTTGAAGACATTATAGTTGAAAACTTCCCTAATATGGGAAAGGAAATAGTTAATCAAGTCCAGGAAGCACAGAGAGTCCCATACAGGATAAATCCAAGGAGAAATACGCCAAGACACATATTAATCAAACTGTCAAAAATTAAATACAAAGAAAGCATATTAAAAGCAGCAAGGGAAAAACAACAAATAACACATAAGGGAATCCCCATAAGGTTAACAGCTGATCTCTCAGCAGAAACCCTACAAGCCAGAAGGGAGTGGCAGGACATACTGAAAGTGATGAAGGAGAAAAACCTGCAGCCAAGACTACTCTACCCAGCAAGGATCTCATTCAGATTTGATGGAGAAATTAAAACCTTTAAAGACAAGCAAAAGCTGAGCGAGTTCAGCACCACCAAACCAGCCTTACAACATGTGCTAAAGGATCTTCTCTAGGCAAGAAACACAAGAGAAGAAAAAGACCTATAATAACAAACCCAAAACAATTTAGAAAATGGGAATAGGAACATACATATCGATAATTACCTTAAATGTAAATGGACTAAATGCTCCCACCAAAAGACACAGATTAGCTGAATGGATACAAAAACAAGACCCTTATATATGCTGTCTACAAGAGACCCACTTCAGACCTAGAGACACATACAGACTGAAAGTAAGGGGAGGGAAAAAGATATTCCATGCAAATGGAAACCAAAAGAAAGCTGGAGTAGCAATTTTCATATCAGACAAAATAGACTTTAAAATAAGGACTATTACAAGAGACAAAGAAGGACACTACATAATGATCAAGGGATCGATCCAAGAAGAAGATATAACAATTGTAAATATTTATGCACCCAACATAGGAGCACCTCAATACATAAGGCAAATACTAATAGCCATAAAAGGGGAAATTGACAGTAATACATTCAGAGTAGGGGACTTAAACACCCCACTTTCACCCATGGACAGATCATCCAAAATGAAAATAAATAAGGAAACACAAGCTTTAAATGATACATTAAACAAGATGGACTTAATTGATATTTATAGGACATGCCATCCAAAAACAACAGAATACACATTTTTCTCAAGTGCTCATGGAACATTCTCCAGGATAGATCATATCTTGGGTCACAAATCAAGCCTTGGTAAATTTAAGAAAATTGAAATTGTATCAAGTATCTTTTCTGACCACAACGCCATGAGACTAGATATCAATTACAGGAAAAGATCTGTAAAAAATACAAACACACGGAGGCTAAACAATACACTACTTAATAATGAAGTGATCACTGAAGAAATCAAAAAGGAAATCAAAAAATACCTAGAAACAAATGACAATGGAGACACGAGGACCCAAAACCTATGGGATGCAGCAAAAGCAGTTCTAAGGGGGAAGTTTATAGCAATACAAGCCCACCTTAAGAAGCAGGAAACATCTGAATAAACAACCTAACCTTGCACCTCAAGCAATTAGAGAAAGAAGAACAAAAAAACCCCAAAGCTAGCAGAAGGAAAGAAATCATAAAAATCAGATCAGAAATAAATGAAAAAGAAATGAAGGAAACAATAGGAAAGATCAATAAAACTAAAAGCTGCTTCTTTGAGAAGATAAACAAAATAGATAAACCACTAGCCAGACTCATCAAGAAAAAAAGGGAGAAGACTCAAATCAATAGAATTAGAAATGAAAAAGGAGAGGTAACAACTGACACTGCAGAAATAAAAAAGATCATGAGAGATTACTACAAGCAACTCTATGCCAATAAAATGGACAATCTGGAAGAAATGGACAAATTCTTAGAAATGCACAACCTGCCAAGACTGAATCAGGAAGAAATAGAAAATATGAACACCAATCACAAGCACTGAAATCGAAACTGTGATTAAAAATCTTCCAACAAACAAAAGCCCAGGACCAGATGGCTTCACAGGCGAACTCTATCAAACATTTAGAGAAGAGCTAACACCTATCCTTCTCAAACTCTTCCAAAATATAGCAGAGGGAGGAACACTCCCAAACTCCTTCTACGAGGCCACCAGCACCTTGATACCAACACCAGACAAGGATGTCACAGAGAAAGAAAACTACAGGCCAATATCACTGATGAACATAGATGCAAAAATCCTCAACAAAATACTAGCAAACAGAATCCAACAGCACATTAAAAGGATCATACACCATGATCAAGTGGGGTTTATTCCAGGAATGCAAGGATTCTTCAATATACGCAAATCTATCAATGTGATAAACCATATTAACAAATTGAAGGAGAAAAACCATATGATCATCTCAATAGATGCAGAGAAAGCTTTTGACAAAATTCAACACCCATTTATGATAAAAACCCTGCAGAAAGTAGGCATAGAGGGAACTTTCCTCAACATAATAAAGGCCATATATGACAAGCCCACAGCAAACATCATCCTCAATGGTGAAAAACTGAAAGCATTTCCACTAAGATCAGGAACAAGACAAGGTTGCCCACTCTCACCACTCTTATTCAACATAGTTTTGGAAGTTTTAGCCACAGCAATCAGAGAAGAAAAGGAAATAAAAGGAATCCAAATCGGAAAAGAAGAAGTAAAGCTGTCACTGTTTGCAGATGACATGATCCTATACATAGAAAATCCTAAAGATGCTACCAGAAAACTACTAGAGCTAATCAATGAATTTGGTAAAGTGGCAGGATACAAAATTAATGCACAGATCTCTGGCATTCCTATATACTAATGATGAAAAATCTGAAAGTGAAATCAAGAAAACACTCCCATTTACCATTGCAACAAAAAGAATAAAATATCTAGGAATAAACCTACCTAAGGAGACAAAAGACCTGTATGCAGAAAATGATAAGACACTGATGAAAGAAATTAAAGATGATACAAATAGATGGAGAGATATACCATGTTCTTGGATTGGAAGAATCAACATTGTGAAAATGACTCTACTACCCAAAGCAATCTATAGATTCAATGCAATCCCTATGAAAACTACCACTGGCATTTTTCACAGAACTAGAACAAAAAATTTTGCAATTTGTATGGAAACACAAAAGACCCCGAATAGCCAAAGCAATCTTGAGAACGAAAAAAGGAACTGGAGGAATCAGGCTCCCTGACTTCAGACTATACTACAAAGCTACAGTTATCAAGACGGTATGGTACTGGCACAAAAACAGAAAGATAGATCAATGGAACAGGATAGAAAGCCCAGAGATAAACCCACGCACATATGGACACCTTACCTTTGATAAAGGTGGCAGGAATGTACAGTGGAGAAAGGACAGCCTCTTCAATAAGTGGTGCTGGGAAAACTGGACAGCTACCTGTAAAAGTATGAGATTAGATCACTCCCTAACACCATACACAAAAATAAGCTCAAAATGGATTAAAGACCTAAATGTAAGGCCAGGAACTATCAAACTCTTAGAGGAAAACATAGGCAGAACACTCTATGACATAAATCACAGCAAGATCCTTTCTGACCCACCTCCTAGAGTAATGAAAATAAAAACAAAAATAAACAAATGGGACCTAATGAAACTTCAAAGCTTTTGCACAGCAAAGGAAACCATAAACAAGACCAAAAGACAACCCTCAGAATGGGAGAAAATATTTGCAAATGAAGCAACTGACAAAGGATTAATCTCCAAATTTTACAAGCAGCTCAATAACAAAAAAACAAACAACCCAATCCAAAAATGGGCAGAAGACCTAAATAGACATTTCTCCAAAGAAGATATACAGACAGCCAACAAACACATGAAAGAATGCTCAACATCATTAATCATTAGAGAAATGCAAATCAAAACTACAATGAGATATCATCTCACACCAGTCAGAATGGCCATCATCAAAAAATCTAGAAACAATAAATGCTGGAGAGGCTGTGGAGAAAAGGGAACACTCTTGCACTGCTGGTGGGAATGTGAATTGGTTCAGCCACTATGGAGAACAGTATGGAGGTTCCTTAAAAAACTACAAATAGAACTACCATATGACCCAGCAATCCCACTACTGGGCATATACCCTGAGAAAACCAAAATTCAAAAAGAGTCATGTACCAAAATGTTCATTGCAGCTCTATTTACAATAGCCCAGAGATGGAAACAACCTAAGTGTCCATCCTCGGATGAATGGATAAAGAAGATGTGGCACATATATACAATGGAATATTACTCAGCCATAAAAAGAAATGAAATTGAGCTATTTGTAATGAGGTAGATAGACCTAGAGTCTGTCATACAGAGTGAAGTAAGTCAGAAAGAAAAAGACAAACACCGTATGCTAACACATATATATGGAATTTAAGGAAAAAAAATGTCATGAAGAACCTAGGGGTAAGGCAGGAATAAAGACGCAGACCTCCTAGAGAAGGGACTTGAGGTTATGGGGAGGGGGAAGGGTGAGCTGTGCCAGGGCGAGGGAGAGTCATGGACATATACACACTAACAAACGTAGTAGGGTAGATAGCTAGTGGGAAGCAGCCGCATGGCACAGGGATATTGGCTCGGTTTTTTGTGACAGCCTGGAGGGGTGGGATAGGGAGGGTGGGAGGGAGGGAGACGCAAGAGGGAAGACATATGGGAACATATGTTTATGTATGACTGATTCACTTTGTTATAAAGCAGAAAATAACACACCATTGTAAAGCAATTATACACCAATAAAGATGTTAAAAAAAAAAAAAAAAGAAGGTATGTGAACAGTGTTCTTCCCTCTTCCCCTAGAATCTTACTATATAGGGCCCAACTGGGATGGAGTTGATGGTACTTGTAACCCAGTATATACTGATGCCCTCTGATTTCAGTAAACTTATGTTAGCATAAAATCTCTGTTACTCTGGATAACTAGGCCTTATAGGAAAAAAGTCAAACCCATGTTACATTGATTTTTTTGCCATGTATTTTAGGCCATGTGATATCACTGTTCCACTGTATAAATTAATGATGTCTCTTTATTTGTAATATTTAGAGAGATGTTATTTATTGCTTTTGATGCCGGAGGGAAAAGACATTATCTCACCAACTTAAAAATGCACCCTCAAATTACATCGTCCTACATGAGGGGTGTGAAGCACGTATGTCGACTTAATTGGAATTTACAAATAACAGAAGATGACAGCTGTCAAACACCAGTATGAGGAAAAGAATAGCATTATTGAAGTGTCAATTCTAAATTAGCATATTTCCACTAGTAACAAAAACAACATTTTCTCTAGATAACAGCTATTGCATCATATAAAAATTCATATTTATGTGCAAGAAGGAATTGCAAATTTTTCAACTTTTAGATGAAACCATGAACATATACAAGTCTGTTAGGTTTCTGAAGATACTGAAAATATTATGAAGGTGTTATGAAGGTTTTCACATATGTTTTTCAAAAGCAGGTGACATGAGGGACACATATAAATCATGATAACATGATAATATGAAGGTAATAGTATATTCGCAAATGTGGTTGTTTTACTCAAAGACAGACTTAACTGTTAGAGCACTTGGTTTCACCTATGCTATTAAGGAATGGAGTTTGAGTTCAATTAGTAAACTACTGAAGTTCTAAACTACTGCTAAATCAAAAGTCCCTAGAGTTTTATTTGTTTGCTTGTTTGTCTCATTTGTTTCTAAGGTGATTGGAATTATTTTCTTGGGTGTGTGTTTCTACAGTGTTCTTGCGTATTCAAGGAAAATACTTTTTCTATCTCAAGTAGCCTGAAGTATGTCAAAAGAGCACATCGAATGATCTCCATCAAGACACATCCCTTGGCTGCTAATCCAACCTAAGAGTGATAAGTACAATGGGTTACAAAGGAGGGTACACAACCCCAGCACATGAAATCCAACAGGGTAAATATTGCATCCATTGTCTCCTACAGTAGTTGTCAAAGAAGAGTTTCTTCCTCCAAAATGAGACACCAGAAGTTACTTTCTTTTTAAGATGTTCCAGTACAATGTAAAAGTAATTACAATATTTAAGAAGGGCATAATATATATTGTAGTCTATATTAGGCATTTTGCATATTTACATATCGGTAATCCTCATATTATGAAATAGACTTACTACACTTAATTCACAGATGCAGAAATTGATGCTGAAGGAACGTAAATAACCTGATCCATTTATATAGCCAATAGGTGGCAGAAACCAAATCTGAACCCAGGTATCAGTAACTCCAAAGGCCATATTCATTTCATTATCTGATTAATAATTGCTATGTAATTGGGCCTGCAGTAATAGAACTGTTAAAATGCTTCTAGGCTCTAAATCAGTTGAAAACGTCAATTTATTTTTAAAATGAGAATTCTCAAAGTAAATCATGAAACATATTATAGCCAAATGTATCATTCAGTGTAAGTTAGTGGAAAATCCACTGTTGCTGCACAACACACACAGCACCTCATTGTTTCTCAAGGATCCAGATGATTATACTTTACTATCCTATCTACCTTGTCTTTCTGGATAGCCAGCCTAGACTGAGAACAAAGAATTTTACCAAGTCCTTAAACTGTCTCCCGTAATGATATAACTCACCAGGAACCTTATTTTTAGTAAGATCACAGGTCCTTTCTTTATGATTTACTCCTGGGACCATCACAAACCTCTCTCTTGGCAACTCAGTCACTATCTCCAGTTGACATCAACCAAGACTCCATAAAGCATCATTTCAATCTTTCGCTCTGAAAGTCCAGCATGTTAAACACATTCTACAGAATCTATGTCACAAAGCAGAAATAGATGATTCCTTTCAACACTTATTGTTTGTACATGATAATACATAAATTGTTTTTGTTTTACAAATATAAAGAATTTTAAATCATAGACAAGTGGATAATTTAGGAATGTTTGGATCCATTGACCCCAAATCTATGATCATCTTGTAGAAATTCCAGATATTTAGGAAAATAGATAAGAAGACCTTATTACTGCCTTGAGAAAAATTATTTTTTAAAATACATGAAAAGAAATATATGACAATCAGTAGGATAAATGCCATTACAGTTATATGAAAATAGTTCTTATATGTCTTCTGAATATATTTTCCCTGTAGCACAAAGTTCAACATTGAAGATTTTATAACACAACATTTCTGGACTAGGGATTTTGTGGCTCTAATAAGAAAAGCCCAGATGGTGGAAATTAAGGCAAAAACTAGTATATTGAGTACATTAATAAGGTTATTTTATTATGCTTCATTTTCTCTAAACTTTCTAATTCTCCTTATTAAATTATAGAGAAGTAAATTATTACAGTTAGTGATTTGGGATCCACAATATTTCCGTTTATCGAAAACCATACCACCTTGGATATAAAAATGCACAAAATGTATTTGCTCTCTACTAGTTGAGAAACATGGGGAATTACTTGCCTTTGGATCCTGAGAATATCCTCTTCAGGAGCAAAATTTCCCCAATTAAGTTTGCCCTTATTCCTAAATTACTTTATTATTTTTAATCACCATAAAAATGAATTTTCAAATTTTCCAAAAAGTTTATGGGAAAGAAGTAAGAGGAGAATAGTAAATCCGAACTAAGAAATCAACTGTAAAAGGATACCAATAAAAAGAGACATGGAAAATTTCAAATTTTAACAAATTGCTTCTTATTGAACTGTGGGGCCCAAACTATTCCACTACTTTTGTCCAAAACCGAGATACCATCTATGAAAAAATTTCCTGCCAAGAACCCTCCCTTGGAGGCCTGTCCCAGGGACTCACTCATGCTCTTGCTGGGCAAGAAAGAATCAAGAATTTCCCTATCAGTTGACATGAGGGTAATATTTCAGTCTGTCGCTAAGTAAAAGTCATGTATCTGGTCTTGCTCAAATCATACAGTAAACAATATAAATAATTTAATTTTGCTATGAATGGCAATGATTATTAATGTGGGTCACCAAACCCATAAGCAAATCAGTTAAAACATCCTTTTGTTACCAGAACTCCTGATACTAAGAACAGAGAACATTTCATTGATTTTTATCCTCCTGTTCCATTACAAAGAAATAACAAATATGAGATTATTCCTTTATTCAAGGACTGAAGCCAATTAGAATGACTGTTTTTGAGCCCACATTTTCCAAATTGGAAAGGGAACAATGGCAAAAAGGAAATGTTAGTTCTGATTCAGTAGAAGGCTTTATGACCTAGGTCTTACTCCATGAAAAACATGGAAATTTCCTTTTAACCTGATTGTGCATTTAAGGTTGACCCCAGAAGTAAATTTGAGCTTATTATTTTAAACGCTGTAACACTCAGTCTTTTTTCCCTGCTCAAGATGGCAAGCACAATCCATAATTTAGGTTCTGTGACATAAAAGGTAATTATTGTCCAAATCCTCATAATCACTACCATTTCTTGAAAGCTTACTGTGAATCAGGGACTGTGCTTTGAGAGTTACAATTTGGTATCTACAACAACCTTATAAGGTAGATATTATTTTTTACATTTTATAGATTAAGAGAGGGTAAATAACTGCCCAAAATCAAATAGTAAGTCAAAGGACTAGAATTTTTACCCTGGTATGTTTAACCCCAAATATATAGTCATAACCACTAGACTTTGGTCAAGTCATATCATTTTTTTGGATTTCTCTTTTCTCAGCTATAAGGTATGGAGTTGAAAAATTTGGGGCAATTTTCAAACTTTGTAAATTTTTTTGAAATGAAATTGAATTTCTTTGAAATGAAATTGTGTATATAACCTTGATTTATAAAAATCAAGCTTCAGGAGGAGAAGAAAAAATAGGTCTCTAAATCTTCCTTTCCCTGTGGTTGTCTGGAAACAGTTTTGCAGTAATCTTGGCTCCTATAGAAAACCTATTTTGAAAATTACTAGACTACAGGACTTTGGGGGACCATCCAAATTCCTTCCACAAATCACATGAACAAACTGAAGAATAAAAACCATATAATCACCTCAATAGATGCAGAAAAAGGTTTTGACAAAATTCAACACTCATTTATGATAAAAACTCTCCAGAAAGTGGGCATAGAGGAACCTGCCTCAACACAATAAAGGCCATATACAACAAGCCCACAGGAAACACATTCTCAATGGTGAAAAACTGAAAGCACTTCCTCTAAGATCAGGAACAAGACAAGGATGTCCACTCTCGCCACTTTTATTCAACATAGTTTTGGAAGTCCTGGCCATGGCAATCAGAGAAGAAAAGGAAATAAAAGGAATCCAAATTGGAAAAGAAGAAGTAAAACTGTCACTGTTTGCAGATGACATGACACTACAGGTGGAAAATCCTAAATATGTTACCAGAAAACTACTCATCAATGAATTTGGTAACGTTGCAGGATACAAAATTAATACACAGAAATCTCTTGCATTCCTATTTTTACCAAAGATATTGATGAATTTAGTAAAGGATTTCATAGTGAACGATTTCATATATGAACACTATTAGCCTGCTGAGAGAAAACGATGGGGTAAGGGTCCTTTCCCTTCCAGTAACTCACCATACTGTTCAGACACTGTAAACACTCCTTATCTGAGGACATTATTTAGACACCTCCTCCCCCAAGAGACAAAAAGCATATGATACCAGATTTACTTTTGGCATAGCAAACAAAGAGGTCATGTTATTCCTGCACAAAGACTCTTGATCAAGATAATCTTACTGTTCTTCTCACCTTGGCTAAACTGTGGATAGGTTTTATTCCCTGTCAGCAGGCCCTTGACCTCCTTTTTCTTAAAGCATTTGCTTGAGAAAACTTGCAATATAAATTGGGTTTGTTTTTGAGATGTAAATATTCTCTCAGTCTCTTCCTAGTTTTACAATCCAAGAATGTCTTTCTCAAGGACCTTCTCAAGGAATAGATGATAGCCAAGTTTTGCTAGCCTCTTAGGTTGATGGCAGAAAAAAAAGTAGAAAAATAAGTATGACCCAGATTTTGAGATTTGGATGGAGATGAGAGTGTTTTCAAGGAAACAGACAATAAAGAATACAATGTGTGTGTTAAGTGATGGCGAGAACAAATTTCAAATGATGAGAAGATACTCATGACTTCTATAAAACTTCATGGAATGTGCAAATGGGGAAGAAAGAACTCTATTTGGATAAATGCTTGAACAGATAATAGTGTCATCTGGAGAAAAGAAAGGGAGATTTTGCAATAGTAAGATAAGTCAGAGGAAAGTAACCAAATGAGAAATAAACTCAAGGTGAAAGAAATTGCATAGAATTGATACAGCAGAAAGAAGTGTAATTTAGGTGACTTTGAAGTGACAATGCTTTTCTGTGATCTCCAAATTGGAAACTATGCTCATGCCAAGTATAAAGTGAAATCTCCAAGGCTCTACCCACAAGAACACTCTGTAATATTAAGCACAGATAACAAAACTAATTAAAGAGGCATAGTTCTTACTGAACAACTTAACAATTCAACCCAACCGCAAGGCTATTTCAGAATAAATTGTTCACTAGAATGCCACATGCCCTTTGATCCAGATCTATGCTCTACTGATATTCTAAGTAGTAACAGTCATTAGATTAGTGATAAAATTTTATTACATAGTGAGAATAATGAAAGTTATGTCTTTGTGTGAGACAAAAGGGGGGGAAAGAAAATCAAAGCAATGAGGTCACAAAAACATGGAGGAAGATAGAAAATATGACTTGGCTTGAAACTCTTGGTCATTAAACATTTCCTGACTTACAAAATCCATTAATATTTATGCCAGGAGTGAAAAAAATTGGCTATAGAATACGGCAGTGTTGGAACATTTTTGTGTGCAGCTAATGCTTATCTGAGAATCCTCCCGTTCCTTCAGTCACTGATGTAACTCCTCTTGGTCATGGTCACAAAAGCATGTGGAGTGGAGCTGTTCACCAATGTAAGGTCCCAGAATGTTCAGGGTAGAAGAAGAACCAGGACATGATCACCTTCTTTTTTCTTTCCCTTAACTATGTCACTTGGGGTTAAGGAAATGGCTTCTCCATGTTTGTACAAGGAGGATGCTCATCAAAACCTTTTATTTTTTCACTTAATCTTTAGTGCTTTCAGGGGAAGAACGAAAAGCCTTGGTGAAAATTATATTTTCTTTTTAGTTATAGCATAATTTTATGTTCACAGTCCTATTGAAATATGGGATCCCCAGAACACAAAATGTTAAAAAAAAATATTAGTCCTCTATACATCTCAGTGTTCCCCTTGAAAGTGAAGGAATTAGCTAGAAAGAAGTCTAATGCCTCTTCCATGCTCAAAAACCTCTAAAAATTAAAAAAAATATTGTGCATCACTATGCTGAGTATTATACTAGACACCTTCTGTGGCTATTTACCAAGTAAACAAGCATTTCAATATTTGAATAATTATTATGATCATACCCAAGTGTACTAGTGAATAAGCACTAGGTGCTCTGATATTACAAGAAAGTACAGGTGAGAGGCTGAAAATAAAGAAGTTAAAAACAAACAAACTTTTATTCTCTTTCCTTAACAGTAAGCCCTATGCAATCAATTTACCATTATAGCCCCTGGGAATGGGTACAGTGTCTTCCACATAAGGAAGGAGAAGAATGTAATATACAGAAGTATCACATCCAGGAAAAAGGAGAAAGAGACAAGCCAATTCCCTCCAGCCTCAGAAAAATGTGGAAAGAAGTTGGACAAGAGAAGGGAAGTTAGGGGAGAAGTGCCTGTAGCACAGGCTTCTCTTCAGAGCTCCCAACATGAGCAGAGAGAACATAGGAAAGATGGACTGATGAGATGATCAGTAGCATAGAAGCTTTAGCCCCACTTACACACTTAACAAAGAGAGTCCACTAAGGCTGGTCTTGTACCAACCTGGGGTCAACCATAATCAGAGAAAAATAATGGCATATACACTTAGCTAGGCAAAGGAGAAACTTGACACAGACCTCCCCAAGCATCTCAGCTTCCATGTTAATCTCAGCTGGCATGAGACTCAGAACTTTCCATTTGCACTTGGAAATGTGGGAAGGGACACACAGAAGTTAGCTGAGCGTCTTGACTGATGTTGGCAGAAAAGATGGTACTCGTAGGAGCAAATTGGTTTTGAATTCAGTGACTTGCCAGAGCCTAATTAAATGGAAGTTGCAGTTGTATCTCAGAGGGTCTGCAATGCCAGTGAGACTTGAGGGTGGTCCTCATAAGTGGGAGGACTTGGCCCCCAAATGAGCTGAGAAAGAATAAACCGCAAGTTCACCAGTAGTAAAATTAAAATGCAAACTATGGTCACATGAGGCCCCTCCCTCCATACATTCAGATGTGATCTTGGAGTTGAGGTGGGGAAATGAGTGCCACTCTGAAACACTACACGTTTACTTAGAGGGGCATTCTAAATTACTGTCTGAGGCCCAGTGCCCCAAGGGATTGACAGGGAATGGAGTTCCGCATTATCCAGGGGAATGGCTATCATGAGATTTATTATGTGAAATAGAAAGAAAATATATTCTTTTTGTACATCTCAGTGTAATGTGGGTAAATGTGTGACTTCATAAGACAACAACAAGAAAATCAATGAACTGTCAAAGCTCAGCAGTTTGGAAACCTCCTGAAGAGTGTTTTTTAAACATATGTTGCACAAAAGTCTGTAAGGTTCCATTTGTTAGATTTTACTATGCTTATTGTATTCAAAGCACTGGTAACAAATTTAAAAAAAATGCCATGTCAACCATATTTCAGTGAATAAAAAAGAAAATAAGTCAACTATACTTCAATAAATTAAAAAATGAAATAAAATATGCTTCCCTATCCAAGAATATAGGTATTATATAATTTATTTGATACTTTTTTATATTCAAATTGATTAAAATACATAAGTTTACTTTTGAAGTGAAAAACCCTAGCTAAAGAAAAAACCTTTTTCAACTGAAGTTTCTGTGAAACCATTTCACACTATACGTATTGTTTCATAGGAATCCATGATGCTTAAATCATTTATTTTTATGTCAAATTCAATATTATTGTTCATTTAGTGTTTTTACCTATGTTCTTTACTATTTTCAATCATTGTCATCAGATTTTGTCTTCAACAATCATCTCTCTATTTCTTTTATCTTGAATACCACTTTCCCTTTAAATGTACCCCATTTTCTTCAAAGTAAGAAAAAGAGAAAAGAATTGATTTGGTGACTATTCTGTGTAAGGTTCGGTTCTAGATAAGGAAGTATTAAAAAAAAAAGAAAGAAAAAAAAAGGTAGCATTCATACAAACCTAGACCAAACTCTTAAGTAACCTAAACCGCTGATATTAATAAAGATTTTTAATATACTTTATAATAATTCAGAAAAACACTTCATCAATATTCAAGAAAAGCGTCAGATTCTAAAACCAGGAGGACTGAATCCCATCAATATTTGCGTGAAACTATTTCTTCCTGGGAAGGAAGGCTTTTCCAAATGTCTACCTCATCATTTAAAAATGAACATTTTAAGTTGTGAAACCTGAACATACATTTTAAACAAAGTATGTGATGCTCTCAACGAAGAGATTAGGAATAAGGGAGCAAGATTTCTTGGACTGCTTGTCTAGAGTCAAACATGGATGGACTAAACAAAGCCCTCTTTCAGTTTTTTGAAATCCACTCAATGACAAGTAAGTTATTCTCCCTTTTTAACCAGGGGTATTGTGTTAATAATGACTTGAACAAAAATCAATCTGCTGAAGACAGTTTTAAATATCTAGAGACGTATTTGTGACGTGAAATGAGAGCAAAGCTGTGTTTGCCCTTCGTTTGTCAGAAAGGTCAAGTGTCTCAGAGCATTTAATTTAAAAAGAAAAAAAAAGTGCACAAAACACAACACTATTTCACCAGTTGAAATGGCTCTGGAGTTTTCCATCAACTTCAGAAATTAGTTTCCAAGTGTTGCCTGCTTTCATTCAGTCTGCAACCAGCATGGAGCAGACCACCTGCTGTGAAATAAGGGTGTAGCGACCAACAGTTATTATAGCAGTAGCCGTAAGTTTATTGCTTATTGGTACTAAACTTAAATCTTTGTAATTTTGAATTACTGAGTTAGCTTAGATTTATGGACATGCACAATCATTTAGAATGGCATTCATTCCAGAAGGGTATATTATCTAAACCAATTATCTTATAGTGATGCAGTTGCAATGCTATAGTTATGGTTGTATCAGCATTTCCATTATAAAGTCCTATTTTCAGGGTTTTATAATTTGACCATAAAAATTCTCTCTTGAAACTTGGCAAACAAGGTCTGAGACACAGAACTCAGTTTTCTAAATGAAATTTTAAAAAAAAAAGAATACACATTTGATCTATTCAGCCATTTTAGGCATTAAGTCTGAAAGTAACAACAAAAATACACCAACTATATCTAGACAGAATTAGAGAAAAGAACAATTACCTAAAACACCAAGGTGTAGAAATGGTCAATTTCTATCAATTACATGTTAAGTTCCTGTGAGGTTAAGAAGAACAATGGTTTGAAAGGAGGTTTGAAGATGCAAATGAAAATCTCACCAATGCTAATAGCAAACCAACCATTGGGGCAAGTCACTTTATCTCCAAGGATCAGATCCCTTATATGTGAGGCAGAGAGAATTACACTTGTATAAAGGTGTGAGAATCCAGTAGAAACAAAGACTTTAAAATTGTAAAAGCAGTTTATAAGTATGCAATATTATTTCTTTGGCTGAGAATCGTTCCTTCTTCTGAACTGCCAGGTGTTATTGTCCATACTGCTTGTTTAGATTTATTACATGTGTATAGCTCTCCCCCAAATATATTGCAAACTCACGGAGTAGCGAATCTCTGTTTTTGTCTCCAATGTGTCACATAAAGTTATTTGTTGAATTCATGGAGAATTAAATTGGTTTTACACTCTCCTTTCACAACTGACAGTGGTTGCCTGACTTTATTTTGCAAGGAGTCAGTGTTTCTAGTCAGAATTAATCCACCCTAAAAACGTGACGACTGCCCTCTAGTGATCAACAGAGAATGTGCACACGATGCACCATGGAAAGGCCAGAATTTGTTTTTATGAGACAGGTCCATGGGAATTCACTTTTTATAATTTATAGAGCATATAAAACAAATCATAAGTCCTTAAAAATCTAAAATACTCGATACGAAAGAGGGAAGGTATTTCTCTGTGCTGTATTAACGCAAGTGATGAAGAACACAGGCTCTGATGACAGACTCCTTAGGGTCAATCCTGACTCTACTGCTTGCTAGCTTAATACATTGGCAAGATACCTAGTAACTCTGAGACCCAATTTCCCATCTATAAAATTGAGGCTAATGGTAGCAATTACATCTGAAGGTTATCATAATGATTATAGGGGATAATCCGTGAAAACCTTGGCTTCTATTAAGTATAAGAAAAATGTTCTTTCATTATGTTGTTCTTTCTGCTATTCCATTCTGAGCATAATATTCTTTCCAAAATTGTCATTCATGAAGAGTATCCTCTTTCATGTGTTTTTCTTTGAATATTTTATTTAAACAAGCTTAAAGAAATCTAAAATTGAAAAACAGGCGAATGTTTCTTTTACTATGTAAGGAACAGAATATATGTCAGCTCTTACCTTCAACACACTTATAATTCTTTCACTTATGATATAGAGATGTAATTAAGAATCATTAAGGCCCTGGGCTTAGCACTGAACAGAGTAAAGACGTGGTCTTTACTATTCAGAAATTTACACTCACCTGGGAGAAATATGACATACCGTGCGGGCACTTTAGAGTTGGAGGCATAGAAGGTGAGCTCTGGCAGGAACTGGATTTCAATTCACTTGCTGTGTAAACTTTGGAAAGTTTCTGAACGTTTCTGTGCCTCAATTTCCTTATCTACATCATGCAGAGGAACGTCCATAAAGTATGTGGTATAGTAACTGGAACATTCCAAATGCTCAGATGTTAAACAATGCTGTTTTAACCATTGTTTTTCACACTATCTTGGATTCTAATGCTCACCTAAAATAGATAAATGTTGCCTACCCACACTTTTTTAGTGTTTGCAAACTGGGTAATGAAACGTCTAAGAAGCCCACCTCATTAGAATGTTTCCATGGCAGACAAAGAATCCTATCCATGATAGTCAGCGAGTGAGGAATTATGATTTTCACTTGCTGGGGGTGGGAAAATCTAGACTCAAATAACTTATAACCTCCAAAATGTACAGGAGACCCCCAATTTTTCCACTTCTCAATGATAATCTCAACTTTCCGGGTCTTCTCACACTCAGAACAGAAAGGATCACATACACAGTTGAACTCTCAGGTATGTTAAATTTGCTGAGAAGAAGTATTTTATGGTTCGAGAGGAAGGAGGATTATTTTTTATAAAATCTGAAGAAAGGTGGACTTTTTCCTAGTGATCTGTTTATTTAAGGGGTAAGTTCTGAGGTCAAAACTTGAGTGAATTCTCTATGTGAGACAGTTTTGTTAGAAAGAAAACAAGAGATGCTATAATTTAGGAAAGATGCCATTCTACAAGACAGAAGTTAGAGAATTAGAAAATACATTGTCTTCCCTGAGTCAAGAACATCGATCCTAGATTCAGGGAAGGGGCATAATAAATGGGAATATTATCTAGAAAATGGCTTATCCATTCTGGGATGTTGTCTGTCTCTCACTTGGAAGGACTCAAGTTCTCAAAGACCAAGTTCCACATAGTTACCTGTTATGGAATAGGGATGCATGGAAAAAGAAGGTTATACAAACGAAAGAAGAGTTATTGAGAAAGGTGAGAGAGAGAGAGAGAGAGAGAGAAAGGGATGGTTTGAGGACCACCTACTTAATAGTCCAGTGTTCACCTCTGTGGTTCACCTCAATTAACATTATAGGTGGAAGGTCTTCAGTTCTGCTTTATAAAATTCAACAAACATACATTCAATATATGTTATGGACAGTTGCTAAATTAGGTGATTGGAATTCAAACATAAATTAAAAATAGATCCATGTTCTCAAAAAGATTACGGTTTGGTGGAAGAAACTGACAAAAAAAAACCTGAAGATTTTAATAAAATCTGATAAGTACTTTCACAGAATGTGGGCGAATAATACTTTGAGAATACCTAAGAGGGAAGGGAGTGTTGACAGGAAGTCTGAAAATATTTTCTGAAGGAGACAGTTTACCTGAAGGTCTAGTGAGAACAATTTTTCATCAGTTGAAGAAAGGAGGCAACATGTTACCTACCGACCAAGTAGGGAAAACGAACACGAGCAAATGTTTTTTGTTAGCCTGCTCCCGGGCCCTCCACCCCCTCGTTCCCTCCGCCACACCCACACTCCAGCCCCACTTTGTCCCCTCAAGCTTCTCTCTCTGCAGCGTGCTGCGCTGGGTCTCAGGCACAGACACATGGATGTGATTAGTATTTACTCACCATGGTCCACCCCCATGTTGAACGGCCGGGTCACAAAAGGTGAGCATAAGGTGACCTCACTAGACTTTGTGGAACACAGTTTAAAAGGTAGATCCTGATACTGTGTCAGAGTGAGACTATCAAGTCAGTCCACACTTGTTAGGATTTGGGCTACGTTTTGACCTAGCAGTAAAGAGGATATTTGTTTGTAGTGATTGACTACTCCTGAAACACTGTGTAGCCCCTGCTTCTGTAGAGTTTACAGTGTAATGAAAAAGATACACTAGCAAACTGACCATTAAAAAGGGGCAGGGTCATCTGTAACGTAAACATAACACATGCCCAGAAATTCCAGGAGTTTGTAACATCAGGCATCTAATTCAGAATAATTCAAGGACTCTAGTCTAGTGAGAAATTCTAGAAGAAGTGGTAGTGATAGCAGAATTGGTAGGAGTTAGCTATAGTAGTGACAGGGCTCGGGGCAGGCAGCCCCTAAATGTGCCAAGGTACCATGTTGATTATTTTGAATTAAAGTTACTTGAGAAACAGTCTGTACAAGAACACTCTGACCCACTTTTGTTCCCCTGAAATCAGGAAAAAAACTCCTATGCGAAGGCATCCTTACAAAGCTGTATAAACAAACGTTGTTACTTCTTCATTCATTTGCCACCCCAAGCAAAACCCCTCTGATTTCAAACCCAGTCATTGTCTCCAACCCCAGTGGTGCAAAATATTCCTGTGCATAAACAGCAGATTTGAAAAAGCAATGTTAGCACAGTAATTGTAAACATGAAGAAACAGAACTTGAGTTACTGTAATTCTGTAATTCTGTGAGACCATTTGAAGTTTTAATTTGAATTTAAGATTGAAAACAGTAAAACAGTACAAACTCTAAGGTGTTTTATACATATTTATATGCATATATACGTGTGTGTATATATATATGCATATATATGAAATTATGTATAAAATGTGAAATATTTTCCTGAATTACCTGACCCAGGCCTCAAATATACAGGAACACCACCAGAGGAAAGACGTAGCCTGGACAGAAGGAACAGCATATGTGAATTTAAGGAGCTCAGAGATTGCCACTGAGAGATTACAGGGAGTGGATACTGAAGAGTTAGGCCCTTTGCAAAATCAGGAAGAAGCCTGGGAGCTAAGTTTTGAAATTTGAACTTGAACTGATAGGTAACTGGGAGCCATCGAAGAGTCCCAAGTGTGGACTAGCATGATCATTTGTACTTTCTAGAGATAATTATGACTACATTGTAAGAAAAGGTCATGGGGGTGACACTGAGTGGAAGATCACTTATGTGACTGCTGTCATTTCAGTGAGAGAAAATGATGCTCTGAATTAAGGTCGTAGGTCCACCACTAGAGAAAAACACAAGTGGAAAGAGGGGTGTCCTGGTACTGCTAGGATTTTGGCTTGGGTAACGGAGTGGGTGGCAGTGCCAGTCACAGAGCTAAGGAGAGGGCTGGAGCAGGGGGTTCAGGAGAAAGGGTCATTTTGGTCATAGGTTGCATGCTTTTCCAGTGGGATACAGAAACAGAAGTATCTTGGACGCACCTGAATATATTACCCAGAAGCTGAAGACAGACCTAGAAAGAGATATAGATTTGAGAATCTGGGGAGAGAGATGTTTGGCTAGTTGAAGCTCTTTGGGCCGTATACTCTCATTAGAAGTCCTGTGACCCAGATCCCTGGCGCTGCACCTCTTATCTCTACCACGGCAAACTCTATCACCATCCTTTACTAACTCTATGTCCTTAGTCAGGCTATTTCATTTCACTGGGCCTCAATAATCTGTAACCTAGCAGTTATCATACATTAGGGGGAGGACATATTTTGAGAGTTCTTAAAATATTTGTCTATATTTTTTTTTCCTAACTGCCTCATAAGCTGTTCTAGTATTTTCCCAGTTAGAAAGTCTTTCTTTGGATCTAGATTTTTGGCATCTCCAAGAATTCCTATTTAAAATAAAATTTCCTTGACATGTAATTAATAAATAAGGATAACAGCTATTAAATTATGTTTATTGTGTGCCAGACACAGCCCTAAATAACGTGCATATTTTAAGTCATCCAATCTCTTAAAAGCCCTGTAGGTAGGTACTATTTTTTTTAAAATATGACCTTATATTAATATTAGTAATTTTTTTATAGGAAATGACAATGACTCTTAACATCTTTTTATTTATTTATTTATTTATTTTGCGGTATGCGGGCCTCTCACTGTTGTGGCCTCTCCATTGCGGAGCACAGGCTCCGGACGCGCAGGCTCAGCGGCCATGGCTCACGGGCCCAGCCGCTCCGCGGCATGTGGGATCCTCCCGGACCGGGGCACGAACCCGCGTCCCCTGCATCGGCAGGCGGACTCTCAACCACTGCGCCACCAGGGAAGCCCCGGTAGGTACTATTTTTATTACCCATTTTTCAGATGAAAAAACTGGGGAAAGAAAAGTCAAGAGACTTGCCCCAGGTCTCAGCTGGTGGTAGGATCTGAACCCACACAGTCTAGCTCCAGAATCTGTGCTCTTGATGACTAATCTATACTACTGTTAATTTCTTTAGTAGGATAAATTGTTAATGAAGAATTACGTTGGTCAGGTCAGAATGCCTGGTAAGTGTGATTAACTTATAGAATAAGGTTTTGGCAGAATGAGATTCAGGGCTGATGAACTTTAGTGGGGAGAAGTAAAGATGCTGTCTTGTTGAATGCTGGGCCAGGCACGGTGCTCGACCTCCTGGACATTTGGGTGTCGAGGAGGACATGCCTAGTGGAAGGGGTATAAATAGGGACAAGAGAGTCACAAAGAAGGAGGAATCCATCAAAGACGCATTCAGATACTTTATATTGAAAGCACCTGTCTACCCCCAGTTTTTCCACATAATTATGTGTTTACCCATTTGTATATTTCCCCAGGAACGTTATATGCATGATGTGGTACCAAATTCCTGATCCAATGGTTGAAAAGTGAGAGAGTCTTTGGGGACAAAGAATCTGTAAAGCATTTCAAATATCTGATAGCACTTTCCCCCTCCCTGTCTCCATTTGTTTTCTTCTCGTTCATTTTATCTTGATTTTGTTGTAACAGATGCCGATAGAGTTTTTGACACTGAGAATGCCAGATCCATCATTAATGTGTTGCCAAACTGGGGAAGATTTACTAACAATATGTTTTGCCTGCATCAGTTCGCAGTCTCTCGTAGAGAGACTCATTTGAATAACATCTGAATAAGGGAGTTAATAATAGTAGCCTAGAAGCAAAAGCCAGATTGGATTAATGAGCAACTGACCCAAATCTTCACCCTGAATTAAAATTGAATGGCATTAGAATAATTTTGGAGGCACAAAATGTTCTGTCAATACTAGACCCTCCTTCCACCCTTTCCCTGCTTCCCTTCCTGCTACCACATTTTTAACATAGTACTTGCCTTTGCCCCTTTCTGGCTTTACCTGGGAGTTAAGAAAGGATATATTGGATTGACATTATGATCACTTCATAGCATCAGCAAAAAATATTATTCTGAAATTGGTTACAAATTTTAATTATTCAGAAATGATGTATCGAGTAGTTCATGCTGATGTACAGAATAAATGTAATGGCTAAAAATGGTAAGGGGGATTAAGAAAATTTTCTTCTTCTAAATTCAAATATCTAAGAATGTTACAATGTCATATTCAGTTTGTGCATTTGTAAGAGAGAGAGTGGAGGGAGACAGAATTATTGGTGGTTAGCCATTCAGACCCATCTATTTATAATAGTAGCACATATTTGCTGTGAGACACGATTGTCTCCTTTGAGAAATATAACGTGAGCTTGTGCCTATCTAAATACAACGAAATATATAAAAGGTAGAGGCGTCAAAGGAAGGTACGTATGTGGGAGGTATTTGACAGTGCTATTTTATTTCACAGTTAATTTATCAGAATTGAATTTCCAGGTTTTGCTGTTGTTGTTGTTAATCCTTAAGTATTAAATATAGAATGACTTCAAAAATCCTAAGTGTACACCATGATAAATGCACCCATATAACTAATACCCAGATCAAAAACAGAAGATCGCCAGCAACCCAGCCATTCCCTTCCATCCCCTAAAAAAAAAAGGTAACCACTAGTTGACTTCAATTTCCATAGATTCTCTTTGTGGTTTTGTATTTTATATCAGAAAAATCAATCTATAACTTTTGGAGTCCAGTATCTTTCATCCTGTGTGTGTGAGATTCAACCATGTTGGTGTGAATAGTAATAGGTCATTCATTCCCCTCTTATATGTATGACTAGACCACCATTTATTTATCCATTTTATTGTTAAAAACATTGACTTATTTCCAGTGTAGGGCTGCTATGAAAATTGTGTATGTCATTTTTGGTCAACATATGTGAATTTTGTTAGGTACTTAAATATAAAAAATAATTTCCACAAACTTAAGAAAATACTGATTGTTCGTACACCTCTGTTTGGCTGGGAAATTCAAGACACTGTTCATAAACCCACACTTTGTACCTGAATCGTTAACCAGTGTCCAAGAGGGAACACCCTGGCGTTTTCTTAGTTTGCCCATATATGGGGCACACGGTAAAGGGAGGAGGGTGAGGTTTGCAAGGCGCCAGGAGTCCAACATCCAAAAACAGAGTCAGACCACCTATTATAAGCACATTCTGTGTGTCAGACACGATTAGAGGCGCTTAGGGTATGTCAGTAGACAAAACAGAGAACAATGCCTCGTATCATTGAACTTTCATTCTATTTAGGAAGACAGAACATGCACAGCAGAGATAATACATGAGTAAAACAAATAGGATGTTAGATTCCAATGAACCATCTGGAAAAAAAGAGAGATTAGAGGAAGGAGGATCAGGGATGCAGGAGGGTGGGGGCAGAGGTAGAACTTAAAATCGGATGGTCAGGATAGTTCTCACTGAGAAGGGGAAATTGCAACAAATAAAGCAGATGGAATTGTTAGTCCAGCAGAATCTAAGGAAGAACCACGCAGGTGGAAGGAGCAGCCAGTGCAAGGGCCCTAAGGAAGCAGGATACCTGCTGGAGTGCCTGCGAAACAGCAAGGAAGCGGGTGTGAAGGAGGGATGTGAGCCAGGGGAGGAGGAGCGGAAGGAGATTAAATCACAGGGGAAAAGGGAGACAGATGATGAAAAATCTGATAGATCATTGTGAGGAATTACCGAGTAAAACGGGGCGCCGTGAGAGAGTTCTGAGCAAAGGAGTAACATAATCTGATTTGTCTTTTAAAAAGATTTCTGGGCTTCCCTGGTGGCGCAGTGGTTGAGAGTCTGCCTGCCGATGCAGGGGACACGGGTTCGAGCCCTGGTCTGGGAAGATCCCACGTGCCGCGGAGCAACTAGGCCCGTGAGCCACAACTACTGAGCATGCGCGTCTGGAGCCTGTGCTCCGCAACAAGAGAGGCCGCGACGGTGAGAGGCCCGCGCACCGCGATGAAGAGTGGCCCCCGCTTGCCACAACTAGAGAAAGCCCTCGCACAGAAACGAAGACGCAACACAGCAAAAATTAATTAATTAATTAATAAACTCCTACCCCCAACATCTTCTTAAAAAAAAAAGATTCCTTCAGCTGCTGCATTGAGACTAGCCTGCAGGAGGATAAGGGTGGAAACTGAGAGACCAGTTAGAAGCCTACTAAAATAATCTGGGTGAGACATGATTTTGATTCAGGCCAGAGTAGGAGTAGTTGAATTCTAATACATATTTTGAAGATAGCGTCAACAGGATTTACTGTCAGATTGAATGTGGAACGTGAGAGGTCTTGGCGTCAAGGAGAGCCCAGTGTTTTTGGCTTGGACAGCTACAGGTGGAGCAGGTTTTTATAAAAACACATGAATGAAGCCAAGGTCTGCCTCCCAGTACTCCGTTCATCACACAATTCAACGGGAGATTAAAAGAGCTAATATGTGTAAGGTGGAAACAGATTTAAAAATATAAACAGGTAATGAGCTGAGGCACAACTGGGGCAAAATGGATTGTGGTTCTCTGTGTGGACAACAGAGTGAGACTTCCTGGTCTCAAATCCAGACTCTGCTTCTTTCTTGCAAAACGATTTTCAGAAAATCAGTTACTTTCTTTATCTCTAAGTTTCCTCTTGTGCAGAACGGAAATAAGAGTATATAATTATTATGGATGAAGATGTTGGAATGTAAAGACTTTAGAATTGGAGTTGAATTTGGGTTCCTGGGAAATTCTGTAGTAACTTATGATACTGTATTCACCTCTTTGACCTCAGTTTCTTTATTTGAAAAGAAAGAATTGTACTCACTTCTGCAGCACATATATTAAAAAAAGTTGAAAAGCAAGCAAATAGTACCTAACGTGTGTGTGTGAGGAAAAAATAATGTATTTGGCATAAAGTAGGTATCATCATTAGAAGTTAACTATAACTTGCAATTTTTCTTCTTTTGTGTATTTATATTTCCCTCTTTAAAAATGATTTAAGTAAGCCAACGGAGTTTTTTCTCCATTTCATTTATATCTGATTTTTATCAGCAAAGATGACATAGCAGAGAACGGTCTTCAGAAAATACTAAGCAGGCTTGTTCTTGAGATGGTACGAAGATGGTAAAAGAAAAAAACACCATCTGTTTAAACCACTCTATACCTTGCTTTCACTTCAAAACAGCAGATTAATGATACTATTGGACCTAGGAAACATTGTGAATTAGATAAAGTTCATGTGTAATGCCCTTCCTGTCACCATACTCTATCATGTCTCTATTTTCTGTCACTTTCCATCCCTAACTGGTTCGCTAACCTCACTATCTCACTCCTACATCTTCAGAACTACATAAATAAATATAAACTTACATCTACAGGATCATTTCATAGTGGATCTGTACCACCCATCAGCTCATTCCGCATACATTGAGAGTCTATGCAAATTAAATGGTGAACACTTAGCAGTAAGCCGGGTACCGTCTGTGAGGGCTACAGTTAGACTGGTCTACTCAATTTGGCAATGACAATATAAACTAAAATAATGGCTGGGTTCCCTAGTTTCAAAAACTTCTTACTAACACTTAAAAGGCAGTCTTTTAATTCAGGACTTTAATGCATTTGTTGAATTTTCAGTTGCAAACGATGATAATATTCACATTTAGTGATATTTTTATGCAAGGCATCTGATATTAAGCATTAGTATATATAAAAGGATTCTTAAAATATGTTTGAGCCTATTCAGAAAGGTATCGACGATCACAATAAGGTACTGGGTTATACAAGCAATCTTTGGAGTCTCATGTTTCGTAAGTTCTCAATAACACCGTTATAAGAAAAGGCTGGACGGTAACCTCTGAACATCTTTGTGATATGGATTCATGCCTTGCACCAGCTCTGCTGCTTCCTGTGGAGCCTGCACACATCAGATGGGGAGATGAAATACTGGAATTATGGTATTCTATGCTTTCCTTTCAAATGTGAAAGTGCCTGTAAAAATACTCAGTAATATACCTGCATATTGTCCTTTGACTATTTTTAAAATTTAGCAACAGGAGGATTTAAATCTCCTTAGACTTAAAAGAAAAAAATTATCTTTATTAAAATGTGTGTTTTACAAATATGGCGGCAAGGGAATTTAGACTATCTCTACATTGGTATGTGAAACAAACATAAAAACAAGAAAAAGTAACTTCCTGGATGAGCGACATTTATAAGAAACTCCTGTTATTCAGAAGGTTTAACTTCTTGTTTGTAGTTCATTCACGTATCCATCATACATTTATTTATTTATCAAAACTTGGTTGCCCGTATACCATATTTTTGGTACAAGAGAGATGAAGGTGAATATGTAAGGACTCTTTTACTCTCACCACCAAATTTCCTGAAATAATTGGGATTCAAAATGGTTGATCTCTGTCCCATTAGGTGTCACTGTTTCACAGCTTTACGTCTAATCCAAACCCCGAAGTTCTTTGGTATATATTGTGTAAAAACAAAACAAATAATAAAAGACCTGATTCCTGCCCTAAAATTGCTTAAAATATCTTTAATTTGTGGATGAAAGCCTATGAGAAAAGCCTTACTGAAAAGTAAATTAAGGAGTTACTACAACTGTGTGTTATGGGCGCCAGGAAAAATGCCTCACCTTATAGAGTTTCTCCCATTTTGATGTAATCATTCATTCATTCAGCAAATATATTAAGTTCAAACTATGGTCTAAAGGATGCAAATATATTTGGGGACACAGAAATATCCAAAAATTTTTTTTCTTTCTGTATAGCAGGGAATGTAGATAAACCATCAAATAATCATTCTGTAATGTGATAAACATTTTATAAAAGTATGGCCAACAGTTTGTGATTTTAGGAGGAAAAAATTTAATATAGGAGATTCTGAAAGATAAATAGGAAGGCCAGAACTAGGGTGAAATGATTGAGGCATTTTCCTTGAACACAGAATTTAAGGTGATGCCAAATAATTCAGTAATCAAGACAAATAATGCTTTAACAAAATAATTTTAAAATCAAGTTGGCAAACTATGGTCCATGGGCTGACCAACTATTTTTGTAAAGTTTTATTGGGCTTTCAACAAGTAAGAATGAAAGGTAAGATTATTCTAGGAAGAGAAAATAACATGAGAAAACACTAGAAGATTTGAAAATGGCACATGAGATGTTTAAGAATGATAACTAGTCTTGTGAGGTTAAGAAGACTGAATAAAAGTGGGTTTTTGTTTGTTTTAATGTGAAATTCTGGATTATAGAGTCATTTCACCCTCTTTAAAGTTTACATCCTACTGGAAGCAATGAATTAGATTAACTGACCTTGAAGTGTTTGCGATTTATTTGAAAATATGATGGGCTTTAAATAATATTTGCTGAATTGAATAGTTTTCCTACTATTTTAAGAAATCTAGAAGGAATGAGGGGGACATAGGAAAGGAAGGGAGGTATTGGAAAGGGGCAGAGAAAAGGGGTAGTAAGTGCTTAGAAGGCACAGTTTTCTTACTATACAAACTTGCTGGTCTACCATGTATGAAATAAGAACAATGTGTGTAGAAATCGTATATGCACAGAGCACTAAGGGGATATGTAAGAAGACTAAAGATAGGTGGAACATATGGAAGTTTTCTTTTAAGAAATGAAATTCTGTATCTATTTGGGGGGACTTGGTTTTTTAAACTGTTTCCAGCTTTACTGAGGAATGATTGACACAAATTAGACATATTTATGTTGTACAATCTGGAGTTTTAAGAAGTACATGGTGATTTAATACATGTATACCTTGTGAAATGATTACCACAGTCAAGCTAATTAACACATCCATCACCTCAGTAGTTACCATTTGTTTTCCCTGTGGTAAGAACACTTAAGATTTATTCCCTTAGCAAATTTCAAGTACCCATACAGTATTAGTAACTATAATCACCGTGCTGTACTGTAGAGCCCCAGAACTTACAAGAATCATCTTATAACTGACAGTTTGTAGGCTTTGACCAATATCCCCTCTTCCCCCAGCCCCTAGCCCCTGGCAACCACTGTCCTATTCTCTAGTTCTATGAAGTCATGCACAAAAAAACAAATAGTGTATGATCTCACTTATATGTAGAATCCAAAAAAGTCTGTATCTATTTTGAAGGGAAAAAATACCTATGATGGTATAGGTTGATTGGAAGCATGTGCTATGGGAGTGGCAGAGAATGTTGGGAAGGATAAGTGATTTGAAGCATATGTACAACATGAAGAAAAATAGACACAGTAATGCTCAAAGGAATAAAGGTTACCTAAAGTAGTGTACCTGGTTCTGTACCATATGAAGACGAAGAACACAATGAGAGTTTTAAAATTTTATATAAATGATATCAAATATATGTATATTTGAACTGCTTATGCATCTAGATATACTGGCATCTGTATTCGATTTTTAGATCATTACTGGTTCTTCCATAAAGCTCACCAGTAAACTTCAAGGTCAACAATGAATTATCTTACAATGTGGAAAATTTCTGGACTCAGGGAGCAATCCTTAAGAAAGTAAGGGTACCACAACCTAAAATCTGGCCTTGTTACCACTTAATGACTTCATACTAAAGAACTCTTAAGAGGGTGTAAATGTCCCATCTCACAACCTGGCCCAGACACAATGTTGAAATTAGAGTAGGTCATGCATCTCAACTCACCTATCGTGTGGCCTTCATGAAGTTTGCCTATGTCTAATATGTTTTCCTTTAAAATCAGAATGACACTTACAACAAACTTCAAAGCAATGTCAAAGACACTAAGGAATACTACAGTTATCACCAAGCTCCATGATATGTTTCTGCACTCCCAGGAGTTTACAGTAAGAAAAATAAGTTGTTATCAAGTATAGCATCAAAAACATAAACTACAGTCATAGCAGTATAGTTTTTCCTTTTTCCAGGTTCCTCATTATTTTTAGTCATAGCCTTAACTGAGAAACCACTAAATATGAACCACCTAAACGAGAGAGGCAAAACAGCAAAGTAAAAGATGGCTAGAGCAATAAGCAGATTTTAATTCTTCTTAAACTAGCATCCATCTCTCCAGTGTCTGTGATGGATGGTTTAAGAAAAGACCTCACAAAATCCAACAGTATAAAGATGTGACATTCAGTACACAAGCACATTGCCTTGGCAGGACCTTCCTCAGTGAGAGCAGAGAATATTGCTCAGAAATTTGGCCACGGGTCACTTGGACAGGGTGGTCACTGTGATGGTGTCTTGCTGCATTAGTTGTTTGTTTGTTTTCCCTTTCATTTATACGAAAGCTATCTGCTCTGGCTCTTGGTTTTTAGAGTCGAAGTATCCATATACCCACTTGTTTTCGCCGTGTTTATCACAATATTCCTTTAGCAGTTTATATTTTCCATATTCAGTTACATTTATTACCTTATGCCATGACAGCCTTATGATATAAGGGAGCTATCCACTACATTGACTGCGAACAAACACGTCCAAATTGAGAGAAAAATAAATAAATGTTGTATATCATTAGCAGGAAGTGAAAAACTTTCAGGTTCTAAACACAGTTCTGGCCAAATCATATTCAGCCAACAGTTATCTACTTCTCTCTCAACTGCTGCTCCCCCCTTCTCTCACTGTCTCTGGGCTTCATCTCTCTCCCCCTTTCTCCTTCTTTAATGATGTTCCTCTCTTAAGACTTACAAACAGAACCACTATTTACTTCTTTATTTTAGTTTATTCCTTCTTCAGCCAACTTCTCAAAAATGCCTGTGCTAGTCTTTCTTACCCAACCTTTTTGCTTCTTCTTTCAAACTCTTCCCTCTGTTTTGGCCAAATCAAACTGATTGAGTCTATTCTTAGGCAAAGTTTCTTACTTTAGGAATCTCTTCCCGACCTACTGTGTACGCTCATGAATTCTGTATCCAGGTATTAATAGAATTCCTGTCACTTTCTTGGGTTTATCAGGCAGTCTAGTGTCAACCTGAGTATCTGTCAGAGAATGTGAAAAGCTGTGAGCCTGCTGAGACCTGCATTTAAAATGTTATGTAATGCAGATGACATTATGGGTGCAGGTGTACCTTAGCACCCGAGTCAGGCTCTAATGTGGACAAAATGCCCACTTCAGGAGAAGTACCAGGGACTAGAAGAGAAAGGCTTCAGAGTTAAGAGTATTTATTCTTGAAGAACTATTCATTCATTCATTCATTTACTCATTCATTTTTAACTTATTCATTTTGGTTACTGTTGCTCTAGGTCTTCTTTTTCTTTTATCTACAAGTCTTAGAGTTAATGCTTTGTAAAGTATTTCTCCCAAGCTGGAGGAAAATCATTCAGTAAGGCTCTCTGTCCAAAGGATGAACAAAATTAAATTTATGCCACCCTTCTATGCATGGGAGGTTGAAGTGAATGATATAAAAGAAACAATCTGCTGAAATCTGGGCTCAGAGAATCTGACACCAATTGAGGTAATAACTTATTTACCTGGGTGTCATTTTCATGTAACCTCAAGCATTCTGAATCAAAACAAGGGCCTGGAAGAAAGCAAATACAAGCAAACAAATAAACAACTGCAGTCACACAAAAGGGATGCCACAAAAGCTATCCAGGTAAACTGAAACTTAAGGGCTTTTTTGAAGATTCTTAAGAGATATTTTTATTTTATAAAATATATAGTTACCACAAAGCTGGATTATGATACACATTAAAAATATAATTTAGAAGTGTGGGAAAGATCTGGCTTCTGGAGAAAGTCCTCTGTCCTCACATCAGCTCTGACAAAGACAAAGAAAAGATAACTTACAGAACACAGTTCCAAGAATTAAAAATAGAGTTCTTGCCTCTTTTAAGTTGAGATAAATGACTAAAATATCATCATAAGCTTTCAGAATATCATTGTATTCAAGTTTATCTATTAGCTTTTGTTGCACTAAAAAAGCACCCCAGGGCTTCCCTGGTGGCGCAGTGGTAGAGAGTCCGCCTGCCGATGCAGGGGACGCGGGTTCGTGCCCTGGTCCGGGAAGATCCCACATACCGCGGAGTGGCTGGGCCCGTGAGCCATGGCTGCTGAGCCTGCGCGTCTGGAGCCTGTGCTCCGCAACGGGAGAGGTCACAGCAGTGAGAGGCCGCGTACCGCAAAATAAATAAATAAATAAATAAATAAATAAATAAATAAATAAAAAAGCACCCCAAAACACAGTCGTTTAACACAACCACCTAATCGCTTATTGAGCTTGCCGTTCTACTGGGCGGTTCTTCTGGTCTGGCCAAACTTTCCTGAAATTGACTGGGTTAGTTTGTGCAACTGTAGGTACCTGGTGAGTCTCAGGCTTCACTCACAGGTGTGGTAGATGGCTGGCCATCACCTGGGGCAGCAAGGGTGATCGGGCCACATGTCTTTCATTGTGTGGTCGGCTAACATGGACTTATTCACATGGTGGCATTTTTTCTGAGAGCAGCAAGGAAAGGAAGCTGCAAAGCCTCTTATGGTCTGAGTTTAGAACCAGCACAATCTCACTATTGCCAGTTTCTGTTTTTTAAAACAAATCTTAAGGCTCCCCTAGATTCAAGGGGTGAGGAAGCAGATTCTGCCTCTTTTTGGAAGAGCTATAAAGTACTGTGAAAGCCATTTCTTTGCAATCTACCACCCAGAGAAGAGTAAAGCCACAGATGCTTGAAATGGTATCCTAGAATCAAAAGGAAAAGGGGAAAAATGTCTTGTTTATTAAGCTACGTACAAAATTTTAAAAGATTTATAATAGCAGATAATTTTGAAGCTTAAAGGATGCTTAGTTATTACTATGGCTCTTATGAAGCTGATGTGTATAACAATTCTTTTTTTTTTTTTTTTTTTTGCGGTACGCGGGCCTCTCACTGTTGTGGTCTCTCCCGTTGCGGAGCGCAGGCTCCGGACGCGCAGGCTCAGTGGCCACGGCTCACGGGCCCAGCCGCTCTGCAGCATGTGGGATCCTCCCGGACCGGGGCACGAACCCGCGTCCCCTGCATCAGCAGGCGGACTCCCTACCACTGCGCCACCAGGGAAGCCCTATAACAATTCTTAATAAGTGATACAGTATTCACTGACAATAAGCTGGTATTATTATCATCTAAAAAACTCCAGTAAAGTGGCACAATTCCGTCCATGGCAATACTAAATAAGTGAGGAATATTTTGTGTGTGTCTAGCATATGCGATATTCTGTGCTTGATGTCAAGTCTAAAATGGTTAATATACCATTCCAAGCCTCCATCCTCATGAAGCATAGAGTCTAGTGGGTGAGACAGATGATAAATTCAAGAAAGAAACACATATCTACATCAGTGAAGAATGGTATGATGAAAACAATGTGGTTTTGGTGTCGAAAACGAAAGGAAGGGGATGATACCTGCTTTATATGTAGTATTCCAGATGCCATCTCTGGGGAAGTCACATGGTAGCCAAGGCTTAGATAGGATTAAGAATATTATAATTAATTCCACTTTAAAATACTATGTTCATTTGAATATTAGAGTTATAGATGTTTATAGAAATGATCTAATCAACAATTTATAGATGAAAAGCATTTGGTACCTAGACAGGAGAAATAATTTGCTCAATTAAATTTATATTCATGTGCTCAAATAATTTCCTCAGTAGTTGGGAATGACTTGGGACCTGGCCTAGTTCAGTATGTGCCTTTGCACCACTGTGCCCTGTTTCCCTTTGTTCTCAAACACAATTCTGCAAAAGCCTTTGTCACCCACTTGTGAGGTCAATAAATCCAGCCACAGCAGTAAAGGACATTGATTTCAGGGACTTTGTAGTGCTTCTCTTGGGGCAAGAGCAGGCTGATACAGGAGCTGCAGGAAAGCATAGTAGTTGAACGACTTCAGTCTAGGAGACATTTTGACCTGCTTAAATCCAGCTCTGCAGCTTAGTCCTACATGTTCTCAAGCCTCTTTGTGCTTTGGTTTAATAATCTGTGAAACGGGGATAAAAACATCCATACTGAACTCGTAGGACTGGCGTGAGGACTGAATGAGATAAAAACTGCAAAGCATTTAGAACAGCGCATAATACTTAGTACTCCTGTAAATGTCATTGATTACTAGTCTAAAGTTTATTCGTGAAGCCTAAGGTTGGACCCCAGCCACGTTTTCTGGGAGAAAAGAAATTAATGAACTGATGGAGGGATTAGAATTGAGAAAGTTCTGACATCTCTAATAACAGCATGGAAGCAAATTGCCAAACATTTTCTCCTTGATTTTCAGGAAGAGTGTGTATAATTAAAAATAAATAATAATACCACCAAATATATTTTTGTTTCATAAGTTTCTAGTAGAAATTTCAGGAGTTGGAGGCATGACTAATGCTAGTGAAGATGTTTCCCTTATTTTCCTTTCTCCAGTGTCCACCCTGTTTACTCCTCTGAATACTGCAGGACATTCAGTGTAGGGAGAATAATTACATAGGAAACTACCAAGGAACCATTGTTACCAAGCTCTGTAAGAATTGAGTGATTGATGCCTGTCATTAGTTCACATTCTGATCCCTGTGAGGACGTCTTGGCAGCCATATGGAATGTGGGTGGAGTTCAATGTATCCTTTCCCCACACACACACTCAAAGCTGCAAAGGCCCTTTGTGTATGTGAATGTTTGGGAGTTGTCATAAGTCCACACTCAGATGCTACAGTATTTTAGATTTATGTTAATATGTCACAGGGTTAACGTAAGAATTCAGCAAGTGTCATTCATTCCTGACTTTGGTAACAACTTCTATCATCCCAACCACACGTCTTGTCACTTTCTATCCTGTTCTGGGAGTGACTTATGTTGCCACCTGATCTTAACATTCCAACTTATCATGAGATTCCTCTTCAAGAGTCCCCAGCATTCTTTCATTTCTGAGTTGTGCAGTCCACGTCTGGTTAATCATAACATATATCTTGAAGAGCCTCCAGTCAATTTTGATTACCATCTGCTGCACATTTGAAAGTCATTCCTGTAACGGAGTGGCCAGACTCCAGTGACATGTGTTATACCCAAACCTTCATGTCAAAGTGGAGAAGCTAGTTTGGATAAACTTAATTGAGAGGCATTCTTTTAAAGGGACATTACCCTTGGCTACATACATACATCATTTTAATTAGTTTCTCTCTTTGTTCATCTAATTAGTTTTTATTCCTTCTCAAAACTCTTAAGTCAATCATGTTTTTGTTTTGTTTTTTTCTCTAAATAAAATTTCTAGAGAGAAAGAAGATCTACAGAGACAGAATACATGGTGCTCTGTTACCCCTGGGAAGCTGCTGAAACATTATGGCAATATAGCTTGAAAGGGGGGGAATCTGGACGTTTGAAGAAAATATTGAGACTTTCTGGATGTGCCTATATCTTCCTAAAAACAAAAAGAAGCCCACAGTCATTTAATTGGTAGGTAGTTCATATTGCACTGGGTCAGGTGGAGGAGATCCATTTTTCCATCCCAATTATTCTCATCTTAAACACTTCTCATAGCTTGAAGGGTTAATATATGGTGAAATAATGAATTGTTATCACAGTTATTTATGCAGCTTGTCCCAGTCTTTATCATCTTGGTCATCACCATCCCCATCAGCATCAGCCTGGGGTAAACATAAAGCAGGCAGACCTTAGCTCTTGTGATCGCTGTCTTAGCCTGTTTGGTCTACTCTTACAAAATACCACAGACCGGCTAGCTTACAAAACAACAGAAGTCTGTTTCTCACAGATGTAGAGGCTGAAAATCCAAGATCAAGGTGCTGCTTGGTCAGGGGAGGGCCCTCTTCTGGGTCACAGTCTTCTCTTGTACTTCACTTGGCAGAAGGGACGAGGGAGCTCTGTGAGGTCTCTTCCATCAGACCACTAATCCCATTCATGAGGGCTCCATCCTCATGACCTACGACCTCCCCAAAATCCCACTTCCTAATAACATCACATGGGACAGTAGGATATCAATGTATGAATTCTGGGGGACATAAACATTCAGCCATAGCAATCATCCTCTAAGTTTTATTTAGATACTGATATTTATGGAGTATTGTTATAAGTACAGGGGATCATATAGACGTGTATACAATCATCTCTGTCCTTAATGAATTCCTAATTCTAGTTTAAAGGAAGGAATCAGATCAAACAAATCAATACCAACAACAACCAAAGCTGCCTAATGAATATTCAAACAGAAAACATCTTTATGGAACAGGGAACCTTCTCTAGCAACTCATTGTAATGGACTTTGAAGATTTTTCTTCTTGGGTCTTTCATTCTCTTCATAATTCATATATACTGATTTGATATCTATTATATGCCAGACTGTGCAGAGTTCTAGCCCTTCCCACCTCTGACCAACACTCTCTTGGGTATGGAGTCACTCAGAGCCTTGGGCAGGCTGAATTCATCTAATGAAGTGAAAATTAACATAATTCACACTCTGTAATGAAGAGGCCACTCCAGGTGATTTTTATACAATGAGTGGGGAGGAGAAGTGGCCAATAGGGGCTGTCAAGGACTCTCATTGTCCATGAATTCCAAAGCTCCAAGAACAGTTTACCTCAAATAATAACTTCCTCCTTAATTTCAGGAGATACTCCCATCCTGTAAGCCTTGAATTTAGTGAGGGCAGGGATAGAATGCAATTTTTACAAACCTCTTCTGTTGACAGGATTTCCAATTTCCTTTCCTGATGTCTCTTCAAGTCTTAAAAGCAGGAGTTGTGTGTTCAAGGGATAAACTGACAATTTAGAACTTTTGTTGTTGCTGAAAAACAATAATGTTGATTTGCTGGCTCAACTGTTACTTGATGTGGAGAAACAGATAGTTGGCCTGTGCCCAAACCCTGTGGCCTTGTGCCTGCTGATAAGATTGTGTCACAAACTTTCCAGTTGTTCTTCTCTACCAGGATGGAAAGCAGAGGTCCAATTCACCGAAAAAATGTCGGTTAATTCAGTTGAAAGTAAGAGGAAAATTTAGCTTAATTGATAGTAAAAGGCAAGATTCAATCAATGGAACAGGATAGAAAGCCCAGAGATAAACCCATGCACATATGGTCACCTTATCTTCAGTAAAGGAGGCAAGAATATACAATGGAGAAAAGACAGCCTCTTCATTAAGTGGTGCTGGGAAAACTGGACAGCTACTTGTAAAAGAATGAAATTAGAACACTTCCTAACACCATAGACAAAAATAAACTCAAAATGGATTAAAGACCTAAATGTAAGGCCAGACACTATAAAGTTCTTGGAGGAAAACACAGGCAGTACACTCTGTGACATAAATCACAGCAAGATCCTTTTTGACCCACCTCCTAGAGAAAGGGAAATAAAAACAAAAATAAACAAATGGGACCTAATGAAATCTAAAAGCTTTTGCACAGCAAAGGAAACCATAAACAAGATGAAAAGACAACCCTCAGGATGCGAGAAAATATTTGCAAACAAAGCAACTGACAAAGGATTATTAATCTCCAAAATATACAAGCAGCTCATGCAGCTCAATGTCCAAAAAACAACCAACCCAATCCACAAATGGGCAGAAGACCTAAATAGACATTTCCCCAAAGAAGACATACAGATTGCCAACAAACACATGAAAGGATGCTCAACATCACTAATCATTAGAGAAATGCAAATCAAAACTACAATGAGATATCACCTCACACCAGTCAGAATGGCCATCATCAAAAAATCTACAAACAATAAGTGCTGGAGAGGGTGTGGAGAAAAGGGAACCCTCTTGCACTGCTGGTGGGAATGTAAATTGATACAGCCACTGTGGAGAACAGTATGGAGATTCCTTACAAAACTACAAATAGAACTACCATATGACCCGGCAATCCCACTACTGGGTATATACCCTGAGAAAACCATAATTCAAAAAGAGTTATGTACCATTAAAAGAGTCATGTACCACAATGTTCACTGCAGCTCTATTTACAATAGCCAGGACATGGAAGCAACCTAAGTGTCCATCGACAGAGGAATGGATAAAGAAGATGTGGCACATATATACAATGGAATATTACTCAGCCATAAAAAGAAATGAAATTGAGTTATTTGTAGTGAGGTGGATGGACCTAGAGTCTGTCATACAGAGTGAAGTGAGTCAGAAAGAGAAAAACAAATACCGTATGCTAACACATAGATATGGAATCTAAAAAAAAAAAAAGTTCTGAAGAACCTAGGGGCAGGACAGGAATAAAGAAGCGGATGTAGAGAATGGACTTGAGGACACGGGGAGGGGGAAGGGTAAGCTGGGACGAAGTGAGAGATTGGCATGGACATATATATACTACAAAACGTAAAACAGATAGCTAGTGGGAAGCAGCTGCATAGCACAGAGAGATCAGCTCGGTGCTTTGTGACCACCTAGAGGGGTGGGATAGGGAGGGTGGGAGGGAGACGCAAGATGGAGTGTATATGGGGATATATGTATACGTATAGCTGATTCACTTTGTTATACAGCAGAAACTAACATACCATTGTAAAACAATTATACTCCAATAAAGATGTTAAAAAAAAAAGGAAAGATTCAATAATGGTGCCGTATATTTTAAATTCTGCAGTCTTTTGGTGAAGGGAATAACTCAAGAGCTAGGATTTTCACTATGTATTTAAATGTGTATGTAGCTATGAGCAAAATATTGGAACAAAATTTATGTTATCAGTATTCATGGTTAAAGGGATCACCGCCAGTAGCATTCTAACGAAGCCAAATCAAATCTTTTTTGGAATAAGGAGGGTTGCATGTTAAAAATAAGTAAATGTCTAATTGTTGGTTAAGTATACATTAAAAGAGCAAAGAGGAAGCAGGGCTTTTACAGAAATGTGATGCTTTGCCAAAGTTTGTCTAACCACTAACCATAAATCTCTCGGGCCATTTAAAATAAGCTCTGGAAATGGAGGTTTGGTTTCAAAAATGTTTTGTTTTGAATTTATTATAATTAATCTCATTTTGTCATTTGTATGACACATTTTCCCAAAGGATATCAAGACACTTAATAAAAGCTAGGCGTGATGGTAAAATAGCATCAAATTGGTGTTAAATGGATCATTTGTTAAAGTGTTCTACTACACTAGTTCATCTCTCTTCAGCTTCATTCTCTTTTTTCCTCCTCCCAAATGATGCCAATTATCTAAAATCCTGAATAATAATTTATTAACCTTCACTTGTCAGCTTAGTAACTCAGCTCAGTTCTTCCATTTCCTTTGCAAACCGTGCATTGCATAGTTATCTCACATTCAGCAATACTTTTAATTATAAAATAATTATAGACCGTGAAAGTATCTATCAGTGCCCGTTCCTGAGTAAAATCTGAATCCAATTTTGTCTTCTGCAGATCCTTTAAATGTAACTTTGTTTTCTGTCCTCTTTTTGGCCTCTAGGGGGAGTAGATATTTTTCTCCTCTCTGCTTTGCACTAATAATAGATTATTTTATGGAAGCAGGTGGTTTTTCTGAGTTTTGGTACACAGGTCAGGGTCTTACTTTGCGTAGAACCCTCCTGGCCTTATTTCTGCTATTTCCCCTACAGTTTGGCTTTGTCTATATAAAACAGTATTCTGTGTTCCTAAAATATCTTTTCGAAGTCTGTTATTAAATAAAGTGTTTAATTCTCCTTACAGACCTATTGTAGGTCTGTGCCTCAAGAAGACATAAAACTTATTGACAAAAGAAAATGTGAATGTAGTAGTTATTCTCCCCTGTCTGCAGCCGACCTATGGGAACATAATCTCATTGATCTCCTGGAATAAAAGCCCACCTAGCCTACATAAAGTGGACTCTTTGGCATTTCAACATTTAAAGTCTATATAGGGGAGATGTCTTTCTTGAGCTTCTGGGTGGTCTGCAGATGTCCAGGTCACATGTCCATCTATGTATGCAGTGCCACGCACTTCAAAATTACGTAGCAGTCCTGATTCCAGGTATTCAGCCCCAATGTCTCCAAAGGTTCACTTATACTTCACAAACAGGTATTTTGGTTTGGAGTCGAAAGATGATATAGTCACAAGGTAAGTGACTCCAAACTCACAATCTTTAAAGAATGAGATTCCTAGGCAGAAATATATCATATCTCACTGTCTTGGAAAACCACAAGCAAATGGAAAATCACAAGCATCTCCACCTTCACTTTGGCTACTGTTTTTTGGATACCCGTGGACACACCTTAAAAGAGGCTGGAACTCTGTTAAAACCCCGCTGTAGCTTTGGCTGCCAATCTAGGTCTAGTCAAGACACCAGGGCATGTAGTGAGCATGTTAGCATTGGCTGTGTGTTGGTACCATCCTCTGGTGGATGTCCGAGGAAGATTCCATTTGGGAGGAATTCTCATTATGCAGATGAGGAAATACACATTATGAGAGGACACGATGGAGTTGAGATTTTAATCCGGATTTACGGGTTTCTAAAATAAAGCCTATTACTCCTATACCTTAATGTACCTGTATTAGTTTCCTAGGGCTGCTTGACAAAGTACTAAAAACCGTGTATCTTAAAACAATGACACCAAAAATATTGTCTTACAATTCTGGAAGCTAAAATCTGGAATCAAGGTATTGGCTGGGTCATGCTTTCTCTGAACACCTGGAGGGGAGAATCCTTCCTTGCGTCTTCCAGCTTTTGGTTTTTATCAGCAATCCTTTCACTTCCTTGGCTTACAGGTGCATCACTCAAATCTCTGTGTCTTTCCCTTGTGTCTCTTCTTACAAGGACACCGGTCATATTGGATTAAGGGTTCACTTTACTCCAAGATGACCTCAACTTAATTAATTCTATCTGCAATGACGCTATGTCCAAGTAAGTCACAATTGTGAGGTACTAGGGGTTAGGACTTCAACATTATCTTTTTTGAGGACACAATGAAACCTATACTCCTCCCACATACTAATGCAACATCTTCAAAACTAATCTGAGTCTGCCAAAAGCTCTTCTTGCCTCCAGGGGAGTTTGAGTTTGAGAAAGAAAGAGATTGAAAGATATATTTCACTCAACTTCGTCTAGCTTATGACTATATCTGGAGGATTTGTAATATTTTGTAAGTACTAAACACATGCCTGCCTGATGCTAAACAAAACATTTCTTTGCTTGATTTTTTCTTTTTTGTGGTACGCAGGCCTCTCACTGTTGTGGCCTCTCCCGTTGCGGAGCACAGGCTCCGGACGCGCAGGCCCAGCGGCCATGGCTCATGGGCCCAGCCGCTCCCCGGCATCTTTGCTTGATTTTTAAGCGCTCTATCATATTATTCCTGGGTTGTTTCTAAAGTATCATGCTCTCCAAGTAGTAAGTGATCAGGATTTATATTTCTTTGACTCCTCTATGCAACATAACCTAAAACAAAATAGATGCTCTGTTCATACTTATGAAGTTGAATTGAACTGCATTATATAGAATTGTCAAAGAGGAACAAGGTAGAGCAGCAGAGCATTATCTAGGGATGCCCCTTCCACTTCTGCAGATGAGTCCCTTGGCTGTAGGTTCTTGATTCAACACTTCTTACAGAGTCTGGCTGAGTCATGTTCAACAGGAAGTGATGCTGCACTTTCCACACTGAGCCAGAAAAGGATGCTGAGTATACAGTCCCATTAAAATTAAGACAGTCCACATGGCCCAGCCTGGAGGAATCTTTAGTATGATTTACTTAGAAAGGAGGCTAAGATAATGCTGTATTAGGTTTCTCCAGAGAACCAATAGGAGATTTTATATATATATATTATTGTTATTTATTCCTATATATAAATTGATTATAAGGAAGTGTCTTACATGATTATGGAGGCTGAAAAGTACCCCAATCTGCTGGCAGTAAGTTGGAGAGCCAGGCTGATGGCATAGTTCCAGTCCAAGGTCAAAGGCCCGAGCACCAGGAAACCCAATGGTAAAAGCTCTAGTCCAAGTGCAGATGACCTATGTCCCAGCTCAGAAACTCTCAGGCAGAAAGAGAACAAATTCTCCCTTCCTCCTTTTTGTTTTATTCAGGCCCTCAACAGATTAGATGAGACCCACCCATATTTGGGGGGGGGCATCTACTTTACCCAATCTGCTGATTCAAATATTAATCTCATCCAGAAACACCCTGACAGACACACTGAGGAATAATGTTTAACCAAGTATCTGGGCACCTCGGGGCCTAGTCAAATTGACACATAAAATTAACAATCATAGGTACTGTTCTTGAATTTTTGAGAGAATCATCCCTAAATATTTATCAGTTACTTAGAAGGCATACTTCCTCTTCCTTTTTTGTATCCTATACCTGATCTCCTAGGCCAACTATAGGAAGTCATGAGTGTTAGAGGAGATGAAGGCAAAACCCTGTGTTATCAACACAGGAAGCAATTCTGGTGGTGAAGCAGCACATTCTCCCCTAAATCATCAATACTGCCCCCACCCATATTCTTTTTTCTCTCTCACTGTCCTCTAAGTCTTCAAACTTGACTGATAATTTTATTTCAGAAGTAAATGAGAATTCCAGACAACATATCATGATTTAGAAAAGCAGAAAGCTAAGAATTCAGACAGACTCATATTAGAATCCCAGATTTGTTTCTCATTACCTGGGAGCTCTGGCAGCATGGCTTGACCTCTATGAGCTCTAACTCTCACTCATAATATCAGGAAATTAATACATTCCTAGAGGGTTATTTTGAGGAATAACTGAGATAATAAAGTGATATGCTGAAAATATGCTCAGCGTCACACAGCTAGTGTGCAGTAGAGCTGAAATTTGAAATCAGGGTTTATCTAACTACTTAGCCCCTGGTCTAAAACAGGGCTCAACAAACTACAGACTTTAAGTCAAATCCAGCCCGCTGTCTGCTTTTAGAAATAAAGTTTTATTGGAACAGAGCTACGCCCATATTGTAAAATGTATTATGCTTTTGCAGGCAGAGTTGAAGAGTTATGATACAGACAAAAACTTAAAATATTTACTATTTGTTTCATTGCATAACAAGTTTGACAACTTCTGGTCCGAGACGTCGCATTATACCATTGGAGGTATTTATGATAATGTTTGAATTTAAAAGATAGGAAAAATAATATAATAATGTTGTATCAATGTGGGTTGATCAGTTGTAACAAATGTACCATTCTGGTGTGGGATATTGCTAGTAGGGAGGTTGTGCCTGGGTGGGGACACAGGGCATATGAGAATTCCCTGTACTTTCTGCTCAATTTTGTTATGAACCTAAAACTGCCATAAAAAATAAAATTTATTAGTCAATTAACTAATATTATTTATTCAAATTATTGTATTATTTATTTACATTATTTGCATTATTAGTTTATAAACATATATATATACATATAACAAAGAAAAATTGAAACTAAAAAGCATATTAAGCAGTCTCCTTATTTCAGCAAATGAGGTAGTACCTTGTCCATTCTCTGTCTATGGAGTAACTAGAAATCTTATTTGGCAACAATTCAGGTAAAGAGTACTTCTAGCCACATTCTATTTTTCTAAGAGATTGCTATTCTAATAATTATTTTAATATGTCCCTACTGATATGAATATACCATATTTGTGTGTTATAACATGCTATCTAATAACAATACAACTAATAATAGTTATGTCATTATTAACAAGTTGTCACTCTTAGTTTGACAAAGATTGTTTTGTCAGGGACAGATGGACACTATATTCTGCTAACCAATTGCTCTTTTCTACACCGTGTCTAAGAAATGTAGCATCCTGTGGATGACTGTGTATTTCTAGTACAGCCAGAGATGATTTAACTGCCTTCTAGTAATCAGAGCATTGTGTCTCACCAAAAATATTTTAAAAAATCAACCACTGTGCATTTTAAACAGGATGCTCCTTTTAAAAAAACTAATATCTTTTGTACTGCTCACATAAATACTTCCCAATAGATTATCAGAATTAGGAAATGCAGGCTATCCCTATATTGCAAATTTGACAAAACCACGTTTAAAAAAAACACAAAACTCCAAACCAACTTCTTGTTGAGTTCCTGAAATAGATACTGTTTAACCTGTCAGATTGATTTTTTTAAATCAAAGTTAAAAGAAATAAAATAAAAAATTCAGAACTTAAAGTTAAGAAATTAGTTAATGGATAGCTCCAAAGTTGCAACTGATTTTCATATAAGTTAAAAATCTCCAAGATCTAATTGATTTTCCACATTGTATACTGAGGAATAGTGTTTTGTACCTTCTGAATAATTCACAAGTCTGAATCCTAAGGAGTATACACACACACACACACACACGCAAATCTAGATGCATAAGTATATATTATGTGTGAATCATATATATATGTAAATATATATATATATATATATATACACACACATATATATGGCTAATTATTCTGGTAGCAAAGGTCAAAAGGACAAGGTGGTCACATAAATTAATAATAGGTTAGAGGATTCAGGTGGAATGTGGACCTAAATTACTGTGTTACATTACCTTGCTGAAATCTTATTGCTAAAATTTTGCACTGCTAGGCAGTAAACTAGGAAAAAAAAAAGAAATTGAGAAAGTGTTAATTTTTAAGCAAGTTTGACAAAGATTGAGTTTCATATGACAAATATTGTCAGCAAGACAGGATTCTGTCAGTGGAAGAAGTTTAAACATTAACAATTTCTGTCAGGCTGTTGACACAATCATGGCAGACATTTCCCAAGATGCCGAGATGACTGCTGGCATTTGTCAACAATCCTGTCATAGTGACAGCAATAAGACCATGTCTGGAAATGTGACAGTTTTGGCTTTGTGCTCCCCTGAGCAATAGCCCAAGTGTTCAGAGAAAGTGTGGGAAAACCCACATTTCTGCATTGTCATTCGAACATAGCAAACACAGGAGGAAAATGAGCTGTCACTCCAATTCCCATGATGCCTTGCTGCTTAGCATAACTCTACAGCGCGGCCCTAGGTCCACTGGTCCATACTCTGACAGATAATTAAGAAAGCAGCAGCTTTTTCTAGACGGCTCTTCCTCATGATTTGCATTTTAGCCAGAGGCGACCAGTTATAAAAAAAACATGATGGAAAGATGGTAAGAAGCCAATTAGATGGATGGATGGCTGACTGACAGCTCTCTGGTATTACGACTCCAGATTTCAGACTACATAGCCTGGCAGTTTTCTACAAAAACCAACTTTTTTGCAGGTTAGTAAAGCTGTTAAGTGTGGGGCTATATATAGCGCTATATAATTTTTGCAAAGTTGTACATTTTCCTTAAATAAGCATGTATTCTTTTCAATCAGGTTTGCATTAAACAAGTTTTCACAATTTAATCACAACTTGTGTCACTAAATTTAGCAGTATTAAAATTCCAGACAACTTGTAGGCACATTAGCTGTGCCAGTAGAGAAGTGATTAAAAAGCTGAGAACCACGTTGCGCCAGCAGAGATTAAGTGAACTAATAATTAGAATGTCTGTGCAAATGTGCCTTTGGAACTTTGAAATGTATATTGTTTGGTTCTAAGCAACTAGAAGCATAAACCCTAAACTTCCTTTCCATCTTTAGATTCTACACACATATATTTGCTTATTATCCCTGTACAAGGTCTAATATATGCTAGCACGTCTGCTACTTCGACTAATTTTGATGTTAAAAAAAATAAACTGTTAGACTCAAGCTTCCAGTTTGGTCGTGATATTCTATAGCTTCTAGCCAATAGAAGGTAACTCTTCATCACACTGTCCAATTTGGAACCTTACCCAATGTTTCCTGTGTACTGCCTGCTGTGTATGTGTATGTTGTCTATATACATACACAGACACACACACTCACACACAAAGACACTCTTTTTGAGAAGCCAACCATTTGTTATTAGAGCGCCGTATCTCCATCTGTAATTTGAAACGAGAGAATTTTCTTTCAAATTATAGTGATACCTCTGACTTGTTTTGGATTTTGAAATACTAAGGGAAGGCAATTATTTCAATATAAATTGCGGTTTTAGTAAGGGACATTAACCCAAGCCAAAATCGTAAAGTGTATTTTATTTCTGTGGGTAATGGATCTTCAAACTGAGAATGAACGTTAAACCAATAGTGGGTCTGAATGCTTTCAGTAGCTTAAAATAAAACAATGCAGATTTCAAAGGTCCACGTTTATCAGTGAATGTACATTTGATGTCAAAATCCACAGTACACACAAAGCATGACTGAGAATGTCTTACCATATGTATTAAATACCCTCCCTTTTTATTTTCTTTTTCAACCATATTGGTATTTGTCTTCTTTGCTTTTGCTTTATATCATGTTGTTGGAATAAAATGACCTTATTATACCTATAATCGTTCTAAAAACTGTTCTACCTGTACATACTTGGAGAGTTTAAACAGAAGTTCAGGGGACTAATGACAGTTCAATAAACTGCCTCCCAAATTAGAGAGGAATAAATGCGCGTTCTGGTTTTTCATTAGAAACATTTTTTTCCTACTGACATAGTACAATACCATTGGAAATAAAAATCTTCTAGAGAGTTTTTATAATTTTTTAAGAACTGTGTTTCATTTCAGTAGTTGAAGCCCTTATATAAGAAAAATATACTTTCACTATTCAACATTTTAGTTTCCTCTGAATTTGCCATTTTAAAGAGAGAAATTCTGTGCCCCGATAAAGTAATTCTTCAAATAAGAAAAGTGAAAAGCTTTGAAGCATTTACTTATTTGGATGGATATTCCTGCGCAAAGTCTGGCTGGGTCTTTTTTTCCCATGTCCTCAGCTTGCACCAGCCACTCATACTTTTTGTTAAAATGTCTTTCACTTTTGTATTCTCTTCCTTATGGCACAATGTCAATGCATTATATTTTCTCAAGCTCTGGGGGAAGTTATACATCTTTTAAAAAATAATTAGAATTGAAATGTGAGTAATAGTATATAATGGACAGATTTTGAAATAACAGCTACACATATTATGTAAAACTTCTTTCTTTCCCTAAACTACACAGTAAGAGAAAATTTCTGTTTAAGGGAAAATCTGAAGAATGGTGCTTATTAAATTGAAATGAGTTCTGAAAATACTAGTTTTAAAGGAGACCTTTGTGTCACTGTAGGGTAAAGAGAGATATTTCTAGATAAAAAATGAAGTGTGGTATCATCAAAACAAAAAGACACCTCACCACAAGATCTGTGTAGTTGTGCCTGGAAAATGTACTAAAGCTCAGTGGAGCTTATTGCTGTCATCGTGTTCATATTAAACTCATTTGCAGTTTATGTGGCTGGAACCTGAACATAAACAGCAAAGAGAAGAATATAGACAAGTTTTTTAAAAAATTGTCTTTCTTCAGTGTATCTGTATTACTAATTGAATATTTGGCTACAGAAGTGCTCTGTCAGATTTAAAGTAGAGTATTTTGATAGCATATAACTATTGTAGCTCTGCCTCTCTGCCTCTCCCTATATGCAAATAGTGATTTGGGACACATTTTGAAAATAACCAATTTTCTTTTCAGTGCATTTTACCGTAGCAGAAAAGTAAAGGAAAGAAAAACTTAGGCAAAATCCATTTAAGATGTGAATGTGAAAGTTATTTCCTGTTTTCTTCTTCCAGATGATTTATAGAAATAGAGCTTCATTGATCTCTTTAGAATAGATCTTTATAATCCTATACGAAACCGGATTTTTTGTTGTTCAATATGTATAAACAATTTCTAGAAGTACAATAACAATTGACCTTGAACATCTTTTAAACACTGTCATTAAGGAACAATGTTATTTATGTTGAATGGATTCTCAGCACCTCATATACTTTTCTAACTCCCTAAACATCCAATGGCCCCGTGAACCATCACGGGGTGACAACACTTTACTAATCTGGTTTGGAATACTTTCCAGAAGCGAAGATATTACTCAAAATCTGTTCATCTTCCCTGATTTGGAATAGAGTCTGGTTTTATATATATATATATATATATATATATATATATATAAAAAATTGAGAGAGAGAGAATAAAAAGAGAGAGGGCACTGAAGGGGCAGAGATACTGAGAGAAAAGCAAATCAGCAACAAGTCTTTGTTATACCTTGCTCATAAATTGTTCAGAATCCCGTTAAAATGAATGGCTTGAATTATGTAAGAAAGTCCACCAACACTGAGACACATATAGTAAAACCAGAGCCTTCCTAAAGACTAGAGGAGTACGTAGATCCCAACAGTAAAACAAACCTTCCTCTCTCTCCCTGCATTCTGATAGTCTTTCTCTTAAATGTCTTTGCAAGCACATCTCTGTTGTGTAACAGCAAACTGCAAGCTCTTTAAAGACGGGAGCTGCATCTCACTTGTCTTTTTATTCCTGCTCCAACAATACAGGCTCATGGTACAGGTTCAATTAACAGTGATTGAATTTAATGCCGCTGTGTGCCTGGCTTTGTAGTCATTCGTTCTTTTACCTATCACAGGTTCAGTGTTCCACTGGCTACTTCCTTGTGCCCAAGTTGTGACCAGGCCACGCAGTTTTATATTTTCCAAACACAACTGAGTCAAGTTTTTATATGTGCTTTGGCTATGAGAAGACTGGATGAGAAATGATGGCCAGAGCCATGCATGTCCTCTTCCTTCTCATCACATCATGATCATCATAGTAATGGTAATAACTATCATCATAATCCATCATCTGCCTAAGACCGGCCATTGACTGTTTATCTGTTCTGTAGTGACTGCCTTCCATAGCAAAACTATTCTGTGTCTGTGGGTAAAGATGCTAGAATATTGGCAATTTCTTATCATTCAACCCAATTTTTCCTATTCAATCATTCAAAACACCCTAAAAGGTAAATATTTTCATCCTCATTTTGCATATGTGACATCCAGGAAGTTAAGTAGCTCTCCCTAGATGTAATATCCATGTGGTAAAATAAAATTTGAACTGAGATGTATCTGATTTCAAAGCCTCTCTTCAGTGCCTGAGTTTCTAATGAATAAATAAATATTAGCATAACAATAGGTACTAATTTTAATGAAAGCATTTCTGGAGAAAGAAAAATATATAAAGCATTAGTAGTGTTGTGTTCCTTAGTAAAAGGACACCGACATTATTTATTTTAACTGTGTTAATTCTCATGTCATCAATGCACAACAGAATGTTTCTTATAATCTGTAGAGGCTCAAGTTAGTTAGGAAAAAAACATGGATACTAATCCTGTCTATAAGATAAATTTAAGGAGATAGAAGGAGAAACAGTAGGGAACATAATATATTATTTGTCCTCTTGGACCTCAAAATCTATTGGAAAAAGACACAAATAACTCTATTACAACAGTTGCTACGCACAGTGTACTGTCCTGAAGAAATGATTCAGTGATCGCCCTGAGATACTAAGAGAAGTCTTCATTTATGTTAGGTCTTGTCAAGTGATTATACAACTACACTGACTGAGATAGCAGAGAGCATTTAAGGTAAGAGCAACAGCAGGAACCGGGATCTGTAAGAATGAGGGTACCAAATTATCACATGTATCTAGAGCATAGCGTGAATCCTGGAAGGGCGAGATTGTGTGGGAAGCTTGTGCAGGGATGAGTATGTTGGGAAATAATCTTGGAAACTCAGGCTGGGACAAAATAAAGGAGACACTTCTTTGCCAGGCTCAGAAGCTTACACTTTCTTCTATAGGTAATGGCAAGTCATGTATGAGTATCACTATGATGTGATTGAACTGGTGAATTAGGATGATAACTCTAACAGCAAAATGGATCAGTGCTGAAAAGTAAAGAGTTTGGTAACAGAGAGACCAGTATGGGGACTGCTTCAGTGACAGGGATGATGAATAACTGAGCTAAGACTGTGACAGTGGATTACAGTGATAAAGGTTTAGTTACAGCCAGCCCTGGTTTGTAGTGTATCAAAAACACCTCATTTTTGTGCAATTTCCTCTAGTTTTCTAACAGTGCTAATGGCTTTACTTTTCTTAGATTTTGGCTCTAAATCTGTTGGTAATTGCCCAATTTGATTGTTAAGCGTAGTTCTCTTTCACCAGGGAAGAGTCAGAGCCTAAGAGGAAAACGTTTAGTAATTTTTTTCTCTTTGGGAAAAAATTTATTATATTCATGTTAATTTTTCTATTTTTATTTTTTCAACAGAAGGTCATACATATGCTGTTTCAGAGTTCACAGCTAGCCACTCACTACTCAAACTGTGGGTGTTATTGCCAGACTGCGGAGATGCAGAAGAAGTGACTTGAGAAGCTAGAAGATTATTCATGCACCCACACACACTGTTATCTCTGGGAACTCTTAATCAATGCAGGGTGAAAGCCAGTCAGCACGACTGAGGTTAGGGCACCTGGGCTGTTCTATGGAAGATGAGGAATTAAAACGTGACTATTATTCAAATTGGAGTATAAAATAAAGAGCACATTCCAGGAAAGAAGAGAAGGAGGATATTAGAAATAAAGATTTGCTTACTCAAGCACCTGCTATATTGTGGTTTTCTCCTTGAAATGCCAAAACATTATAATAAACTTTGACGGGAGGAAAGGGTTTGGGGGAGTCATACCCCATCTCTATTTTTCTTGCAGATATGCTGAAACAGAAATTCTTAAAAGCTGGGAATGTCTACTAAGTCTGCCTGAATATATAAACTAATCCTCTTATAGAAAATTGCACTAAAGAAAAATCTACGTATGAACCAAAAAATAAATTATAAATGTCAGGTAATGGTCCAGTGATTACAAAGAAAATAGATGATGGACCAAAATTCTAGTTATAAACACTGGAACTTAGACTGCAAGTTTGGAGCTCATTAGGGACATAATGATAGTGTAACTTACCTAAAAAATTTAAAGTTTTTCTTAATATTTGAAAACATAAGTATTTAATGATCATTTATTTGATGGCTAATTTGAAGAAGTTTTGGTCGTAAATACATGCTTGTCTTGACTTCTTGACAGTAAAAGAAAACAGTGATTTAAACTCATATATCCTAGATATCTGACCCATTTGACTTTATTTCTCTTGGATTGTGCCTATGAATTCATATTTCTTGGTTTTCCTCCATATTTTTGAGTGTGTTTCTGACCTTGTGTTTTTATTCTATATTTTTATCATATAATTTGATTTTGTTTTCGCTTCACATTCTAGCTGGTTTCTGGACCTTTTTTTTTTTTTTTTCCAACTGTCACTAGCAGATGGCCTCAACGTTCAGTAACTTACTATCAGCAATTACTAGAAAAGATCACATTCCATGGAAATACGTATTAACCTTGGAGGATTCTTTTCAAAATACCTTGACATTCCCTCCCTAGATCCGCGCATCCCCAGATATATGCTTTAGTTCCTTTTCGCTCCCAGAGTCCTGGGTCAGAGTAGACAGAATCTACTGCATAAGAGGCATAATATGATACTGTACCTTTAAATCAAAGTGAAATTGTTAGATAATCTTAATTTTTCAAATGAATAAGCCACATATAAAAAGCATGGACTACAAAAGGAGCATGGAATAGTTCGTTCTTTTTCTGCAATTCTTTAATTTGAAAGTATGAGCAATTGCTTCCACTATATGACGTCTCAGAGTCATTAGTCCACTCAACATTTTTAGTGTTGTTTGAAATCACTTTCGGGTGACTCTGCAATGTTGACTGCCTGTGTTAACATAAGAGACATTGAACTTTTTTTCATGATTCCTGCACAGAGTCATTTCTGTTCAGGATGGCTAAAATATCTTTTTGTAAAAAATGAATCTCTTTATTTTCCATATAATGAGTACATTATAATGCTGCAGCCTTTATCCAACCTGAATAAAATCTTTACCCATTTTTTCAAAAATAACTAATTCTCACAAATGCCCAATTGTAACCCAAAGCATTTTATTAATTAAATATGTATAAAATAAGACGAAAATGAATTCTTTGTGGTCAAGACCTTATAGTACGACTCTAAAAGCCAAACAAATTTATATGTTACATACAAATGAATTTAGAAATAAAAAAATGAAATATTTTACGTGACTGAAGAAGTAATTTTCCTGTAAATAGACGCTGCCAGCTACCTGAATACACTATCACACAAGATTATACACTGAACTCCATGTGATAGCGCAGTTCTCCCACCACTCTTTCTAGCTCAATTACTTAAAAAAGAGTTCTTATTTTGTACCTTGACTTGTCATAATGTATTTCACTTTCAACTTGTCATAAATGTATTGTTTGCTTATTAAGCACGTTTAATCCTGTCCTTTACTTATTAGCCCAAGGTCATTGAAAAAGTACTCTTCTCCCCCTCCTTGTGATCATAAACACAAATGCCTATATAGACAATGAAATGGAGAAAATTATGAAGGGGCCACTGAAATGATCCTACATATACAAACAGTTTTGAGATTATCATTCAAAAAACTCACAAAATATAAAAACTTATATAAATTACTTGTAACTGCTAAGACACATCAATCAAACTTTAGAGAGGTATTCACTCTTATTTGAAAAATGCTGAAGTAGGTTTGGTGGGCCAGCTGCAGGAAGAGAGTTATATAATGTAATCTTTTTAATGTTCCTATTCTTCAAAACGCTTATGAGATGAGACAATAATTTGATAAATAACCAAACCAGAAACGTAACCAAGATTTTAATTTATGGATTAAAATGCTAAATGCAAAAACTGTGATTTTCCCCAGATCTTTGTAATTCTGCTATTAGTCAGTATTAGGACGCCCAGAGGAAATATGAGTTCAGTTGTGTTTCCTAAATCTATTCTGTCAATGTCTTAAGACAGGACAATAAGAATTCATCTTCTAAATGAGCACTAGGGCACTGCCGCCTCCAGCACAAGGTGAGCTCCCTTTGAATTAATGTTGTGATGCAGCTTATAAAAGTGTTAACGGGGGCCCCTAATGCTTTGCTAGATATGGCAAATCCCCATTCTGACCATACAGGCCTCCTTGCTGTTCTTGCTTTGAGGTCTTTGCACTAGCTCTTCCCTTGGCCCGGAATGCTTTTCCTCCAAATATCCACGTAGCTCACCTCCTACAATGTTGTGTTCTCACTTATCAGCTTCTCAGAGCTGTCTTTCCTGAATTCACTGTGTAAAACAACACTGCCTCTATTGCTTGTCCTCTTCAGTCACTCAGAGGTTGAAGCTACTGAGATAACAACAACAACAACAAAAACATTCTCAAAGTGTCTACTGGGGAAAAACAATTTCTTAACTGTGTAAAGTCAGCAGAGTGTCAATACTCCATATTGGTAAGATAGAGGCATCTTCACAATATTTTAAGAACTCACAGCAAGAACACTTTGCGAAGGTTTAAAACAGATTTTCTAAGAAAGGTAAGAAAGAAATGGCTCTGGATCAGAAAGAATGGCTCATTTAGTCAAAGGACTAAAGTAAGATGAGGTTTAAAGTCAGAGTGAACATCACGAGCAAAGGAACAGATTCATGATACAGCCTGAGGAAACTATACAGAGTGGCAAGTCACAACATTGGAAGGTAGGGAAAGTTGGGAAACACTTGTAGATATGCTTTAGGATATATGTATGGATTTGTTCCCCTCGTTAGTGATTGTCCAAATCTATAGCCCCTGCAAAAGGGGCATTTTTCAGGAAATATTTTAAAATTACCATATAGCCTTCCTGTCCCCAGAATTAGCTAGAAAGAGCTGACTGAATCAGGGGACAAATGACACTAGGAAACTATTTTATTGGATTTTCATTGACCCATCAGATTTTCACACTCAGTAATTCAAGCTACAAGACCTACCGAGAGGTGAAAAGTCATTTCGTGGAAAGGTTTGAGTGGAGGTGATGTTAAGCCAATGCCACATACAAGCTGAAATCACAGAGGGCATAACTTACGAGACAATTATGGGAACAGGAAGCAGTCAAAAGGAGACAAGAAAAAAGCAGAGAGAGAAAAAGTAAGACAGAAACATCAATTCTCAATTTCTAATTTCTCATATCTAGTCTCTTTAGTTCCAGCTGACTTTTTCTTCTTGACCATGGATAATAGTTCGACTATCAGTTATCCTTTGCAAATGTCACATCAGTGGAACTTCTATTGTCACAGTTTTTATTGGACCCAAAGACAATAGGCGCAAACCAGCTCCACAATCCAAAGCTGGGCAAAGACACTGGATTTTCAGAGAGGGGTTCAACGACTGTTTTTTCAGTACTTAGCACCTCACACACATCGAGTGTGTAGAAGTTGAAGAATTGTTTTGAGACAATCACAATGTACTGGAAGGTCTCTCTCCATGGAGTGCAGATAGGATGTGCCTCCCCCTCACTTCAAAGGAATAAAGAAAAAAATGATTTTTAAGGACTTTACCAGAAAAGCTTGACCTGTGTCCTCCTGGAGTCTGATAAACACAGCTGACTGGAATCATATCTGAAAATTCTACAGACGGAACGTGGTAAGTGGAGCGGCCTTCCAGTTGATGAATAAAGAGGGCTCAAGTGGCGAGTAGCTGTTCTTCTACCCAAGGCTGGTCCAAGGCACGTGTCTTCAAGGGCCCAGTGTGGAAACTGGGATGAGATGTAACCCTCAGGTGTAAGTGTAGGTTCACTTGAAGAGAGATCCTGCCTGAGCAGCCTGCCTGAGGTGGTGTTGAAGCCCCCAAAGAAAGAGGCTGAATGGAGTGAATTCCCAGGGACTAAAGGAGGGATGGTAAGCAGGTAGTGAGAGAGCTCTTTCCAGTTCTCCGAAAGTTCTTATGGATGAACCTCTGAGGAGTTAACAAAAAGCATCCAAGGGACAAATAATCAACTCTAAACACCTATGATAATAAGAGACGCCATAAGAAATGCCACCTGAGTCAGCTGAGTACGATTTTTCCTACCACGTAATCTCGACTCTCTTCCCACTTTCAATCCTGGAGGAATCAGAAGACCTAACTGGGACCAACAGTTTCCAGGGAGGAGCCAGAGGCACAGACACACAAGTTAAAGAACAAAGGCAGACGACTCATCTACCCCTAAGTTGGATGAAAGGAGTTTAACATTTTGGCTTTTGGTTAGGACTGGACTTTTTAGTTACTGAAGTGAAACTATTCTTGGAAAGAAAAGTTAACACAGATTATTTTTTCTACAAGTGAGCAAATAAGCTATGGATTCTGCAAGAATTTTATGTAGTATGTCCTTGGTCAGGTTCCCTAGAAGCAGAACCTAAGATGGGATTCTTGTCTAAGTGATTTTTTGGGATGAGTGCTCTCAGGAGAAATTAACTGGGGGAAGCAGGACAGCGGGGAAGAAAGTTAAACAAGAGAGTGATCTCAGCTGGAGAGTAATTTCAGTACTACAGGGATGCTCTGGGGCCCAAACTGCCTCACAGTGTCAGTTTTGCCTTCATTCATTTGCTCTGCTGCCACAGCAAGGCACAGTTTAGGAGGTCTGGGTAGGGCGCTGATAGAACCCACTAAAGAGGGATAGGGATGGGGGCAGAATTTATCTCTCAGAATGGATTTGAATAAGGAAAAAGGTAAAGCTGTATCCTAACTACATCAACTAGTACCATTTTTGTAATAACCATGTCAGTTATAGTAACTCATCCTTCTTAATTAAGCTAATGGAGCTAATGTTCTAGGTTTCTATCCTTTAAAACAAAGAACATTGCCTGGAACAAAATTGGGGAGTTACATAACAATCTTTCTGTCTTCAGCAGCTAGGACTAGGGAAGGACAGAGATGATATTTTACGGATATCTGTGGAATAAGTAAATAGATGAACACAGCATTTCACTGAATAAAATCACTTCCTCTTGTCAATCTCAATGCTTCTGTAGTCATGCTAATGAACTTGACATGTCTGCAAACGGGGCTTATTCAGAAATGAATATCTCTATGCAGGTAGGCAGAGAAGGAGCATGGTAGATTTAAATAAGATCCGAAAAAATATTTAATTAAAGGCAGGATCAAGCTAAGATTCATTTATTTCCCTTTATGGATTTCAGAGCATAATAAAAAAATCTGTAGGAAATGAAAGGAGCTAGATATTTTAGAGTGTATGATGCCACACATTTTGGCATGGAAGGCAAGAGCATATTTATTTTTCTTCCCCAATTTTGAGTTCCTATAAGCCTTGAATTATAGCATTTGGTGATTCACCTCTGTCTTGTAAAATTCCCTCAGAAGGTCACACCCTGGTTTAAATTACAAAACAGGTAGTATTGGCTATTCTCCCTTGTTTCAAAGTGTTTTACTCACTAAGGGACTCAAATTAGATAGAAACTGATAGAAGCTGTCATGGTGTCTAATGCCCCAATGGTAGCCTGGTGTTTTCATTCCACTGTGAGGAGTAGGGCTCCTCACAACTTCCAAACCACAGTAACGTGCTATGAGAAGAGGACTCACAGTTACAAGGCCCTGTATTCCTTCCTAGTTGCTAGCACCACAGCAGGTGCTTTGTTGAAACTAATCCCCAAAGACAAAGCTACGGCACCAACAGCGAGCAGAGGAGTAACACTGATGGCAGGGAATGGTCTGAATGCGGGAGGCCAGCGAATGATACTTCTGGGCAGGAAGGCTCTTGCTACAATTTCTTTTCACACTTTTAGACAAACAGTGGTGAGGGTACCAGAGTTTAGTTAGACGGTGTGGGTTTGAGATAAAAGCCATGCTGATAAGAATATTTGGGCTCCAACCTGGATCACAGAGAGTCCTCAGAGTGACAAAGGAGGATCACACACAAATCCTAATTGGATGACCTGAGTGAACAAGGAGAAATCCAGGGTTCTAAGAGCTCAGAAAAATAAGAAAGGAAAAGACCAAGGAGGCATTGAAATATGAAGATAAAATCGATACAGAATTGCCTAGGAAATCAATAAGAGGAATAAAGGATGTGCAGGGGATGTGAAATACGTGTTCTGTCTCCTGTACAAGGGAGAAATCTGGCAGCGTGTTTTGAACAAGCTGCAATGCTGTAATTAAATCTCCAGGGAGAACGGCGAGGAAGAATCTTAATAATCCAGTGAAAAGATGCCACGGCAATAAGTGACTCCTTGTCAGGGAAACAGTTTCATAGGCAAATCTTAAGTTAAATATGAACTCAGGTACATAGCCGGAAGATAGGTGGATAATCGTGTCTGTATATTTGTGAAAGTAGAGACTGGTGCTTGATTTTAGACTCATAACCCAATAAAACGTCATCTTTCAATCGGCCAAAGTAACTTGCTCATACAATTACCACAAGCTTGATGATCACAGCATTGTCTCGGGCTAGACTTCAAAGTAAGAGATTATTGCCTCTCAAATGCCCAGGGTATCTGCAAAGGGCCAGAGCCCCTAAGAGTTAGGCTGTTATGGTTAGATGTATTTATAGAAAACCAAGGATAGGTGTCTTACCCTCTGACACACCAGACATGAATAAAGCAATTAGAGAAAAAGCTTAGAAAATTACTCATGCACACATACACACACACAATTTCTTGGTCATACAGAAGGTAATACAGAAAAAAAAAAAATATATATATATATATAAAACTCAAAGCAGTATTACTGAGAATCAGGTTTGATCACATGAACAGAATATTAGGAAACCACCTGCTTAAAAAATGCTACGGTCTTTTTATTGTTCCTTCCTTATTGAAGCAGAGGTGATGTGTTTAGAAGTCCAGGGGAAAACATACATATCAATAGGGACAGATTACTGACATAGACAGTTTATAATTGCTGGTTATTTTTGTATATCCCCAAGTTGCCAATATTTTCCAAAGAGGACATTTTAAGTTTGAAAACAAGCAAAAGTTATTTAAAATAAAATTTTAAGTGTTGGAAATTCTAGAAAATGGTAGCAGGAGTGTAAATTTTTTTAACTCAACAGATCACCACATCAAAACAGAAAAACTAGGTAGCAAAGTCAAAAACACAAGATGACCTTTGCAACAAAACAAAGGTGATGAAGTATCTTCAGGAAGCCCCAAATACAAGGACATGGAGAGAAACCACCAACAGCCACGAGACCTGTATGATATCAACAGCTGTGCTGGAAGAAGCAGAAGGAAGCATCAGGTAACTGATGATGCTAAGCAAGGAGAACCTCAAAATGGACAATAGGTATTTTCTGGAGAGTATTGTAAGAATAGCGTGTGAACCTGGAAGAGGTTTTGCCTTCTCCAATAGGGGGTGAACGCATGGAGCCTGTGATAGGAAGATCTGAAGGTAAATGGAGCAGAGTGCCCCCTTGTGAGCTCTAGAAATAAAGCATCCAGAACAAAGCCCAACCCCCGACAGCGTGGAAGAGGAACTCCTGAGTGTCATCAAAATTGACTTGATACATAAAGATTAAGAATGTCCAGATAAGAGTGAGGGAGGGAAATAGAGCCAGAACATCTCAAAAAAAAAAAACCCACAAAAAACATTTAGTCATATTTTTGAACATTGTATTAAAACAACAGAAATGAGAGCTCTGAGGTTAGAAAAGCTTCCCTGAAAACCATCTTCTTCTAATTTCAAAAAAAAGTGAGCAACAAAAAAGTCTTGAGATCAAGTTTCTTAGTTGTTTCAAGACATTAAAAATACTAATAAAGAGCAGGATAGCATTTCTATAAACAAGAAGAGTACATAAGAAATACATTCTCATAATTACATAGGACAAAATAAATCAGAGTTAGAAACATTCAGTAATGAGTTGACTGAACTCAGAAAACTAGAAATAAAAGAAAAATAATTTAATAAAGACTCAACTAGAAGGATCATAAGAATGATTAAACATAACAGATAATAAAAAGGAAGAAAAATTCTAAATCATAAAGAAATGAATAAAGAGACAATTTAAAAAAAAAAGAGAGATGCATATTGAACATAGGCAAATAACATCAAACGTAACAGGTAATGAGAAGTTCTCAAGAAGAAAACTGAAGCACAGAACAGGATCAATACTAGAACATACAATCTAAGAACCGTTTACTGAAGAAAAGAAACGAAACTTCAAAGAAACTACACATTGAAAGACAACACTGCATTCCTCAAAATGTCATGCCAGGATGATCAACACCAAGTCACCAAGGGATTAATGGAGAAGTACAACTTAGATGATCAGATTTTTGGACAGCAGTGCTTTATGCCAGAAGAAACTGGAGCAATATATGTGAATTACTAAAGGAAAGAAAATGCACCAAGAATTTTATATCCAGTAAATCTGACTTTGAACCTTTAAGGGCATATTAACAGATAGATTGACAAACTATTACTAGGTAAGGACTCAGAGAATTGTACCCACGTTCCTAGGCTGTACTAGAGAACAGACGTTAGACAACCAACATATGCAGAGACACTGATATAAGGACTGGGAGTGAAAATTCAATATGTATCATATAAAACTAAGACCAAATGAGAGTTTAAAAATGATAGAGACTATTACATAATGGCCATATTCTCTGATAATAAAAAATGGTACAACCATAAACGTAAGAGAGAGTGAGAGGCCATGTGCAAAAATCACACACACTTTTCAGCAACTGTATTGGGATGATACTATTACTGTTGCTATTCTTATGTTGTAGCATACATAACATCAAATAAAGAAAATTAATAATTATGCAATACTGAATCATCTCCCTTGCCCTTAAAAACCATTATTCTTGGTATGAAATAGAAGACATATAACACAGATTCTGACTTTGAATTGAAAACGTTAGTATGAACATATGACATTTCGTCTTTAAACAAGTCCTAGTTCTTTCTACTGAAAAGGTCTAGAAATAATGGTCAACCCAAGAGCAGAGGGCATTGAGCATTACTAGCAGCTAGATGGGGGTCTTGAAATACCATTTCCACTAAAAGAAACAAGGGCTCCATAGTTAAATGGCTGATTCCAGATTCGATGTGGGAAATGTATAAGATGTGCCTGGAAAACCTGCCATACAGATAATAAGGAACCTTCAAAGACTGTAAGTTCACATCAAAAGAACTCAGGAGCCAATCTGAAGAGGCTTCCACTGGTCAAATATGGAGTAATTTGAAACTTCATAAGAATAATCACTGCAATAGATTGCAACCTATAAGATAGGTATAGGTTTATGAATTAATAATTATATTTCTAAAATGGTCACCCTCAGAAATTGTTATGAAAACATTCATTTTCTTGAGAACTGGTAAATCAAGTTAAGGAATCAAGCATTTTATGCTGTCTTTCCAATAGCAATTGTACTATTGGATAACCAAATAATAAATGAATGGAAGCATTTATTTAAAAGGCTAACCTAATAAATGATAAAGAAAGGAAATGACAGAATCAAAACAATACCATTTTGGAGCGCCAGTGATTAATAGATGTAGGTAATGAACATCAATAGCTTCAAGCATCGCAAAAAGATAAAATCAGGCAATATATCCTTCCTGATAAAAGAATAAACTACATGTATGGTCTTGCCAAAGGGATGGAAGCTGAATCTGATCAAAACTCTTGATTCCAATTGACAGAAAATATGAAGGACAGAGGATATGCTGATATGCACCATAAGCATTGGCAATCAGTAAAATGCCAATTATGGGAAATTCTACGGATCAAATGTCCTGGATTCTACAACAAATAAACTGTAAGCAAAATAAAGGATGGAAGGACAACATGTAGCTTCAAGAAGACTAAAAGACACATCACATTTTAAAAATGGGCATGAATAAACCGTAGTGCCTAGGGATAGTAACAACAGTATTATTTATTGAATAATAAATATATAAGGAGACACAGGAAATAATCATAAAAGTCAGAAAAGTAATTATGGGAAGAAGGGGTAGATTGTAATTATGATTGGGGCAGAGAGGGTCTTATGAGGTGGTTGGAAAATTTTTAGTTCTCAATCCAAGTGTTGGTTGCAAGAGTATTCATGTTTAAATCGATTACATATATTTATTTTTATAATATAATATATATTATATTTATAATACATAATTATTAGCCATAGATTTGCTCATTGTGGTTTTCCATATCTATATTTACTTCATAATACAAAGACTTTTAAAATGTGTTATGTGTTATAGAGGGCTTAAATAAAGGTGTGTTAAATATTTTGAGATTAAAAAGTAGTGACCCATTAAAAAACTAATGACCCTGATATTTTGGTCTATTTCACTACATAATTAGCAACCATTTCAAAGGAGCTTTGCAAATATTTGCAAAGTATGAATAATAGCACCACTGTTCAACTAAAATTATAATATGCCTTAGTAACTAATTTTAAGGGAAAATATTTAAATAATTTCCAGTGTATTTTAAAAATCATTGTACTTAAAATTGCATTCATTAATTATTGTGGAAATATGGAGCTAGAGGGGATTATGAAATATCACTTACCCATCTCCTTTTCTCAGGGCAGAACTACATGAATATTATCTCAAAATGGTATCTGATTTTTTTCTTTCCTCCTTCCTCTCTTACCTTTCTCTCACTCACCTCTTCTTTCTACTCTTGCAAAGTACCAGGAAGCTAATGAAATTTAAGCTTTAAGGGATTCGCTTGCACAAGCACTTCCCAAGGCTCTAGTAGGGTCCCTAGACATCTGTCTACAAAAGAATCAAAGTAAGAGATCTTGACCACAAGTAGTCAAGATTTGTCTTTTTCCTGTTGGTCAAATATCTTCTCATATATCTGGTGTTGCTGTGTGACTGCAACATTTTGGGGAAGCTACAGTGAAACTAAGTTGAGAATATAGCAGGTTGGTTTAGGGGGATATTTGTTGGTTTGTACTCTCTTCAATTTCTACATAAGTTATTGCTTCCTGTCCTAGTGGAGGAATGGCTTCCAAGAATACTCTACTGTGCTGAGTTATCATGCTGATATGAAGGGGTAGGATCCAAAGTCAGATCACTATGTGAAGATGTCTGATGGCAACAGGTACTGGAAGTATATACAGGTTCTGAAGAAGGTACACACGCTATGTAGAGACTTTGGTTCCCAGTGGAACCTAGCCAAAACAAAAGGAATAGTCTCAGCAATACAAAGCATGCACACTTTTCCTTTTTTGATGAGAATGATACAAACTGAATTTGTCAAAATCCCAGTATTTATGTTTGCGATATTAATCAGTTTTTTTAAAAAAATATATAATTTGTTGCAATTTCTTTTCCTCATTCTAAATAGATGCTTTTATTCCTAAACTGTATTCCAATTTTATATTCTTTCTCTTAAAACAGACTCCAAAGTTGCTAAAGATTCAGGTCTTACAAAACCTGCATCTGCCTCTCTTCTCACTAGAGAGTAGTAGGTGAATGGAAGGCATATTAATTTCTTTTTCTTACTTCATCCTCCATTGTTAATGGTCAGAGGTTAAAAGGATAAAGAAGAGCCTTAATTTTGGAATGAACTATGTGAATGGATTTCTTATCTCTCACCAACATTTTACAGGCAGAGTATGTTCATGCCCAGGCCAATACTGGGCTCATTTTTGCAATGAAAAATCGATTCTTTGACTAGAAAGAATGCCACCCTTGAGTTAAAAGAAGTCTGCCCAGAAGTCAGGCATTTCTTTCTACAAGAAAAAGAGGCAATAATATCACATCATACAAACATGTCAGACTTTGACAGAGGGACTCTATTTAAAAAGTACCTATTGAAGTCACTAATTTTAGAGGTTTTTCATACCCAATGGTATTCAATTCTCACAAAAGCCCTGGAAGAGAAACACTGTCGTGCACATTTTTTTAGGTGAGAAAACAAGCTCAAGGATATTATGCTCCTGCTACAAATCAGTAGCAAAGTAAACTGTCTGGCCTCAGTTTCCTTATCTGGGCAAATACGATGTCTGACTAGAGGATCTTGCAACCTCCAAAGCCTGGGATTCTATGAGGCCAAGTGAGCAAACATGATAGTCTCCCTTGTTATCTCATCCCCATGTCATATAACTTGGGAAATCCATCTCGATTTCCTTGTGCCTCATCTAAATTTAGTAATAATTAAAATCCATCTCCTCTCAATCTGTCCTTTGCAGAGGTGTAAAACAGCTAGTTTGTCACAATCTTGCACAATAGTTTTATGTTATGATGACAGAAGCAAAAGCAAGTAGGGAGGAATGAAGGAAGCTCTTGAAGGAACACCTAGTAAGAAATTCTGCAGCTTCATCTCCTCCGAAATAACCTCAGCAAGTGATAGAAGAAAAATAATAATGTTTTATTTTTCTCACCTCTCAGGTATAGTAAGTGTGAATATCTCATCTCTCAGGTATAATAAGTGTGAATGTCTAAAGCTAGAGAGATTTAAGTAACATATGAGTAATAAGCTTCTTGACGAATACTTTTAAAAGGCATGTGGAAAGAGACTGTGGATTTCCTTCCTTGGCTCTCTGTGTAAAATCAGAAGATGTTTTTGCCAACGTGGCAATAAGAATCTGGACCAGGGAGCCGCTGGGGGCTGGGAGTGGAGAGAGGCTTCCACCATAGGGAGCTCTGACTCTGTGATGTCTTGGTGGGTTCTGGTGGGCTTGCGGACTGCAGCTTCACCTCTGCTGTTGTCATCATTGCATCCATTTCTGATTCTGTCTCTTCTGCCTGGCAGTGGGCTCTGCCACTGCTCTGGCTGCAGTTTCTTTGTCAGAGATTTGCCCTCTTGACACATCCAAATGAAAAAGTTACAGCACTAAAAGAAGATTGGTGACAGACCCCACAATTTCATTCCCTGTAGTAGGTCCCGAAATCTTATCTACATGTCATCTGGCTAATCAGAGGTCCATGGTGAGATCTGTCAGAGATTTGTTTTAAAAAATAAATTCAGACAAGAGAATTGGAATGCTTTCGCCTGTCTTGTGGCGGCTACCAGCACTGTCTATTATCATGTGAGTGCAATCTTGAGGCTGTGGAGAAAGAGGAAGCTCCGGGTGGCCTCCTAAGGACATGGTTCAGGTGAGAGGACTCCCCCTCCCCTCCCTCAACAACAGAAAACAAAAAGTTACCCACCACCAATAGCAAAAAGCAGATACCAGGTAAAAACATGACAGGTGAACATCAGTCTAAACTGGTTCTTCAGAGAATATAATGAAATTCAGGAATGACACACAATTAGTGATGCAGATGGTACCAAATGGGGTAACTACATCTTTAAAAAAGGTTGGAGAGTCATACATGTAACCAAGCCAATAAAATCTCCAAGCAGAACATCCATTTATTTTTTACTTATGGAATTTATAAAACTATGGAAATTAAAAGATTTACATCTATAATTCTTGGGTCTGAAAAAACAACTCAGTTCCTTGGAAGCTCTTGACTCTTTTCCTCTTAATAAAGTACAAAGTGCATTGGCCTTGTAGTCAAACCTTACCAGAGATGGGAACATAGACATTTATCAAACTCTTTACCAAATCAGTCCATGATACTAAGGAAATCATCTTTGGAAGTTGCACAAGAGGAAGTAAACTCAGTGGTTAAGGGCACAGTTGCAGACCTCAAGTGTCTGAATTCCAATCCTGGCTCTGCCACTCATAAGTTTTTTTCACCCTGAACAAGCTACTTAGCTTCTCTCTGTACCTACTGACTCATCTGTAACAATGGAATGATGGTAATAATCTGCAGACATCATGGTATTGTAGAGGATTAGAAGCATCAATACAAAGTGTCTGACATAAGAAACATTCCATAAATATTATTATTGTTGTTATTTTAATCTTATCACTTGGGATAGGCTCTATTAATCTATGTAATAACCATCCCCAATATCTGAAGCCTTAAAACAAGGAAAGTATATTTCTCACTCATACTATACTTCCATTGGCAGAGAAGAGTTCCTCATCAGTTATTCACGGACCCTAACTAATGGAACAGCTACCATCCTGGATACCGATGGTTGATGTAGCAGAGGGAAGAGAACTTTGAAGGGTCTGGAGTCAACATTCAAATATCCCAACCCAGAAGAAACACACGTCACCTTTCTCAAAACTAATTGGCCACAAACAAGACACTTGGTCCCATTAAATAACAAGGGTAGTAGGAGATGCAAACTTTTTATGTGCCTAGAAGGAGAAACTCTGTAACTGGGGAAAAATATTAATACCTACCATTATTTTATTATAGTAGCAGTAGTAGTGGTGGTGGGGGTAGCATCATGCTAAATTAATTCTTCAAGATACTTATTATGATCTACTTACTAGAATGAGATATTCCTATGTGAAGGAAAGACTTGGACCAAAAAAGGCTACATTTATGTGCTTCATTCTCATCAATGCAACATTTAGTTGCAGACTAAATAACATCACTCGAACATTTGTTAGGTATCAGAAAATACCCTAGTTGGTTTCATATGACTTTACACATAAATCTAACAACCCTAAAAGGCAAGTACTTTTAACCCATTTTCACATGTGAAGAAGCAACACTGGAGAAATTACATAATTTACCCAGTGACACAGCAAGTAAGTACGGAGCCAGATTTTGGATTCAAATCTACCTGACTCAATGTGATAATATTTATTTATTTACATCTTTATTGGAGTGTAATTGCTTTACAATGGTGTGTTAGTTTCTGCTTTATAACAAAGTGAATCACCTATATGTATACATATATCCCCATATCCCCTCCCTCTTGCGTCTCCCTCCCACTCTCCCTATCCCACCCCTCTAGGTGATCACAAAGCACTGAGCTGATCTCCCTGTGCTATGGAGCTGCTTCTCAGTAGCTATCTATTTTACACTTGGTAGTGTATAAATGTCCATGCCAACCTCTCACTTTGTCCCAGCTTACCTTTCCTACTCCCTGTGTCCTCAAGTTCATTCTTTATGTCTGCATCTTTATTCCTGTCCTGCCCCTAGATTCATCAGAACCATTTTTTTTTTGGATTCCATATGTATGTGTTAGCATATGGTATTTGTTTTTCTTTTTCTGACTTACTTCACTCTGTATGACAGACTCTAGGTCCATCCACCTCATTACAAATAACTCAATTTCGTTTCTTTTCATGGCTGAGTAATATTCCATTGCATATATGTGCCACATCTTCTTTATCCATTCATCTGTCGATGGACACTTAGGTTGCTTCCATGTCTTGGCTATTGTAAATAGTACTACAATGAACACTGTGGTACATGGCTCGTTTTGAATTATGGTTTTCTCAGGGCATATGCCCAGTAGTGGGATTGCTGGGTCATAAGGTAGTTCTATTTTTAGTTTTTTAAGGAACCTCCACACTGTTCTCCACAGTGGCTGTATCAATTTACATTCCCACCAACAGTGCAAGAGGGCTCCCTTTACTCCACACCCTCTCCAGCATTTATTGTTTGTAGATTTTTTGATGATGGCCACTCTGACTGGTGTTGAGATGATACCTCATTGTAGTTTTTTTGTTTGGTTTTTTTTTTGCGGTACGCGGGCCTCTCACTGTTGTGGCCTCTCCCATTGCGGAGCACAGGCTCCGGACGCGCAGGCTCAGTGGCCATGGCTCACGGGCCCAGCCTCTCTGGGGCATGTGGGATCTTTCCAGACCGGGGCATGAACCCGTGTCCCCTGCATCGGCAGGCGGACTCTCAACCACTGCGCCACCAGGGAAGCCCCCTCATTGTAGTTTTGGTTTGCATTTCTCTAATGATTAGTGATGTTGAGCATCCTTTCATGTGTTTGTTGGCAATCTGTATATCTTCTTTGGAGAAATGTCTATTTAGGTCTTCTGCCTGTTTTTGGATTGGGATTTTTTTTTTTTGATATTGAGCTGCATGAGCTCCTTGTATATTTTGGAGATTAATCCTTTGTCAGTTGCCTTGTTTGCAAATATTTTCTCCCATTCTGAGGGTTGTCTTTTCATCTTGTTTATGTTTTCCTTTGCTGTGCAAAAGCTTTTAAGTTTAATTAGGTCCCATTTGTTTATTGTTTTTATTTCCCTTTCTCTAGGAGGTGGGTCATAAAGGATCTTGCTGTGATTGATGTCATAGAGTGTTCTGCCTATGTTTTCCTCTAAGAGTTTTATAGTGTCTGGTCTTCCATTTAGGTCTTTAATCCATTTTGAGTTTATTTTTGTGTATGGTGTTAGGGAGTGTTCTAATTTCATTCTTTTACATGTAGCTGTCCAGTTTTCCCAGCACCACTTATTGAAGAAGGTGCCTTTTCTGCATTGTTTATTCTTTCCTCCTTTATCAAAGATAAGGTGACCATATGTTCATGGGTTTATCTCTGGGCTTTGTATCCTGTTCCATTGATCTATATTTCTGTTTTTGTGCCAGTACCATACTGTCTTGATTACTGTAGCTTTGTGGTATTGTCTGAAGTCAGGGAGCCTGATTCTTCCAGCTCCATTTTCCTTTCTCAAGATTGCTTTGGCTATTCAGGGTCTTTTGTGTTTCCATACAAATTGTGAAATTTTTTGCTCTACTTCTTTGAAAAATGGCATTGGTAGTTTGATACGGACTGCACTGAATCTGTAGATTGCTTTGGCTAGTACAGTCATTTTCACAATGTTGATTCGTCCAATCCAAGAACATGGTATATCTCTCCAATTGTTTATATCATCTTTAATTTCTTTCATCAGTGTCATAATTTTCTGCATACAGGTCTTTTTTCCCCTTAGGTAGGTTTATTCCTAGGTATTTTATTCTTTTTGTTGCAATGGTAAATGGGAGTGTGTCCTTAATTTCTCTTTCAGATTTTTCATCATTAGTGTATAGGAATGCAAGAGATTTCTGTGCTTTAATTTTGTATCCTGCTACTTTACCAAATTCATTGATTAGCTCTAGTAGTTTTCTGGTGGCACCTTTAGGATTCTCTATGTATAGTATCATGTCATCTGCAAACAGTGACAGTTTTACTTCTTTTCTGATTTGGATTCTTTTATTTCTTTTACTTCTCTGATTGCTGTGGCTAAAACTTCCAAAACTATGTTGAATAATAGTGGTGAGAGTGGGCAACCTTGTCTTGCTCCTGATTTTAGTGGAAATGGTTTCAGTTTTCACTATTGAGAATGATGTTGGCTGTGGGTTTGTCATATATGGCCTTTATTATGTTGAAGTAGCTTCCCTCTATGCCTACATTCTAGAGGGTTTTTATCATAAATGGGTTTTGAATTTTGTCGAAAGGTTTTTCTGTATCTATTGAGATGATCGTATGGTTTTTCTCCTTCAATTTGTTAATATGGTTTATCATATTGATTGATTTGTGTATGCTGAAGAATTCTTGCATTCCTGGGATAAACCCCACTTGATCATGGTGTCTGATCCTTTTAATGTGCTGTTGAATTCTGTTTGCTAGTATTCTGTTGAGGATTTTTGAATCTATGTTCATCAGTGATATTGTCCTGTAATTTTCATTCTTTGTGACATCTTTGTCTGGTTTTGGTATCAGGGTGATGGTGGCCTTGTAGAATGAGTTTGGGAGTGTTCTGCCCTCGGCCCTATTTTGGAAGAGTTTGAGAAGGATAGGTGTTAGCTCTTCTCTAAATGTTTGATAGAGTTCGCCTGTGAAGCCATCTCGTCCTGGGCTTTTGTTTGTTGGAAGATGTTTAATCACAGTTTCAATTTCAGTGCTTGTGATTGGGTCTGTTTATATTTTCTATTTCTTCCTGGTTCAGTCTCGGAAGGTTGGGTTTTTCTAAGAATTTGTCCATATCTACCAGGTTGTCTATGTTATTGGCATATAGTTGCTTGTAGTAATCTCTCATGGTCCTTTGTATTTCTGCAGTGTCATTTGTTAGTTCTTTTTCATTTCTAATTCTGTTGATTTGAGTCTTCTCCCTTTTTCTCTTGATGAATCTGGCTAATGGTTTATCCATTTTGTTTATCTTCTCAAAGAATCAGCTTTCAGTTTTATTGATCTTTCTTATTGTTTCCTTCATTTCTTTTTCATTTATTTCTGATCAGGTCTTTATGATTTCTTTCCTTCTGCTAACTTTCGGGTTTTCTTCTTCTTCTTTCTGGAATTGCTTTAGGTTGTTTATTTGAGATTTTTTTTTGTTTCTTTAGGTAGGATTGTATTGTTATAAACTTCCCTCTTAGAACTGCTTTTGCTGCATCCCATAGGTTTTGGGTCATAGTGTTTTCATTGTCAGTTATTTCTAGGTATTTTTTGATTTCCTATTTGATTTCTTCAGTGATCTCCTGCTTATTTAGTAGTGTATTGTTTAGCCTCCATGTGTTTGTATTTTTTACAGATTTTTTTCCTGTAACTCATATCTAGTCTTATAGCACTGTGGTTGGAAAAGATACTTGATGTAATTTCAATTGTCTTAAATTTACCAAGGCTTGATTTGTGACCCAAGATATGATCTATCCTAGAGAATGTTCCATGAACATTTGAGAAGAAAATGTATTCTGTTGTTTTTGTATGGAATGTCCTATACATATCAATTAAGTCCATCTTGTTTAATGTGTCATTTAAAGCTTGTGTTTCCTTATTTATTTTTATTTTGGATGATCTGTTGGTGAAAGTGGGGTGTTCAAGTCCCCTACTATTATTGTGTTACTGTCGATTTCCCCTTTTATGGCTGTTAGCATTTGCCTTATGTATTGAGGTGCTCCTCTGTTGGGTGCATAAATATTTACAATCATTATATCTTCTTCTTGGATTGATTCCTTGATCACTATGTAGTGTCCTTCTTTGTCCCATGTAATAGTCTTTTTTTTAAAGTCTATTTTTTCTGATATGAGAATTGCTACTCCAGCTTTCTTTTGATTTCCATTTGCAGGGAATATCTTTTTCGATCCTGTCACTTTCAGTCTGTATGTCTCCCTAGGTCTGAAGTGGGTCTCTTGTAGACAGCATATGTATGGGTCTTGTTTTTGTTTCCATTCTGCCAGTCTATGTCTTTTAGTGGGAGCGTTTAATCCATTTACATTTTAGATAGTTATCATTGTGTATCTTCCTATTACCATTTTCTTAATTGTTTTGGGTTTGTCTTTGTCGGTCTTTTGCTTCTCTTGTCTTTCCTGCCTACAGAAGTTCCTATAGCATTTGTTGTAAAGCTAGTTTGGTGGTGCTGAATTCTCTTAGCTTTTGTTTGTCTGTAAGGTTTCAATTTCTCTGTCAAATCTGAATGAGATCCTTGCTGGGAAGTGTAATCTTGGTTGTAGGTTTTTCCCTTTCATCACTTTGAAAATGTCCTGCCACTCCCTTCTGCCTTGCACAGTTTCTGCTGAATAATCAGCTGTTAACCTATGGGGAGTCCCTTGTATATTATTTGTTGCTTTTCCCTTGCTGCTTTTAATATTTTTTCTTTGTATTTAGTTTTTGATAGTTTGATTATTATGTGTCTTGATGTGTTTCTTCTTGGATTTATCCTGTATGGGACTCTGTGCTTCCTGGACTTAATTGAGTATTTCCTTTCCCATATTAGGTAAGTTTTCAACTATAATCTCTTCAAATATTTTCTCAATCCTTTTTTTCCTCTTCTTCCAGGACCCCGATAATTCGAATGTTGGTGCGTTTAATGTTGTCCCAGAGGTCTCTGAGATGTCCTTGATCCTTTTCATTCATTTTTCTTTATTCTGCTGTGAGGTAGTTATTTCAAATATTTTATCTTCCAGGTCACTTATCTGTTCTTCTGCCTCAGTTATTCTGCTGCTGATTCCTTCCAGAGGATTTTTAATTTCATTTACTGTGTTGTTCATCATTGTTTGTTTGCTCTTTAGTTCTTCTACGTCCTTGTTAAATATTTATTTTATTTTCTCCATTCTATTTACGAGATTTTGGATCATCTTTACTATCATTACTCTGAATTGTTTTTCAGGTAGACTGCCTATTTCCACTTCATTTGTTTGGTCTGGTATATTTTTACCTTGTTCCTTCATCTGCTGTGTATTTCTCTGTCTTCCCATTTTGCTTAACTACAGTGTTTGGGGTCTCCTTTTTGCAGGCTGCAGGTTCGCAGTTCCCATTGTTTTTGGTATCTGCCCCCAGTGGCTAATGTTGGTAAAGTGGGTTGTGTAGGACTCCTGGTGGAGGGGACTGGTGCCTGTGTTCTGGTGGATGAGGCTGGATCTTGTCTTTCTGATGGGCAGGACCACTTCCGGTGGCGTGTTTTGGGGTGTCTGTGAATTTATTATGATTTTAGGCAGCCTCTCTGGTAATGGGTGGGGTTGTGTTCCTGTCTTGCTAGTTGTTTGGCATAGGGTGTCCAGCACTGTAGCTTGCTGGTCGTTGATTGGAGCTGGGTCTTAGTGGTGAGATGGAGATCTCTGGGAGAGCTTTTGCTGTCTGATATTATATGGGGCTGGGAGGTCTCTGGTGGACCAATATCCTGAACTCAGCTCTCCCACCTCAGCAGCTCAGGCCTGACACCCAGCCAGAGCACCATGTCAGCCACACAGCTCAGAAGAAAAGGGAGGAAAAAAGTTAAAAAATAAATAAAATAGAATAAAGTTATTAAAATAAAAAATAAATATTATGAAAAATAAAAAAATGAAAAAGTAATTAAAAAAGAAAGAAAGAAGATAGCAACCAAAGCAAAGAACAAATCTATCAATGATAACAAGCGCTAAAAGCTATACTAAAAAACATACAAAAATAACAGACGACACTCTAAGACAAATGGTAAAAGTAAAGCTATACAGACAAAATCAGACAAAGAAGCATACGCATACACACTCACAAAAAGAGAAAAAATAAAATAATATATATAGATTAAAAAAAAAGGAAGACGGCAACCAAATCAATAAACAAATCTACCAATGATAATAAGCTCTAAATACTAAACTAATATAAACATAAAACCAGAAACAAATTAGATGCAGAAAGCAAACCCCAAGTCTACAGTTGCTCCCAAAATCCACCTCCTCAATTTTGGGATGTTTTCTTGTCTATTCAGGTATTCCACAGATGCATGGTACATCCAGTTGATTGTGGAGATTTAATCTGCTGCTCCTGAGGCTGCTGGGAGAAATTTCCCTTTCTCTTCTTTGTTCGCACAGCTCCTGGGGTTCAGCTTTGGCCCTGCCTTTGTGAGTAGGTCACCTGAGGGCAACTATTCTTTGCTCAGACAGGACGGGGTTAAAGTAGCAGCTGATAAGGGGGATCTGGCTCACTCAGGCGTTGGGGAGGGCGGGGTATGGAATGTGGGGCAAGCCTGCAGTGGCAGAGGCCAGCATGACGTTGCAACAGCCTGAGGCGCACTGTGTGTTCTCCCGGGGAAGTTGTCCCTGGATCACAGGACCCTGGCAGTGGCGGGCTGCACAGGCTCCCGGGAGGGGAGGTGTGGATAGTGACCTGTGCTCACACACAGGCTTCTTGGTGGCTGCAGCAGCAGCCTTAGCATTTCATGTTCGTCTCTGGTGTCCGTGCTGATAGCCAGGGCTCACGCCCATCTCTGGAGCTCATTTAGGTGGTTCTCTGAATCCCCTCTCCTTGCGTACCCTGAAACAATGGTCTCTTGACGTTTAGGTAGTTCCAGAGTTTTTCCCAGAATCCCTCCCATTTAGCTGTGGCGCACTAGCCCCCTTCACACTGTGTTCACGCAGCCAACCCCAGTCTTCTCCCTGGGATCTGACCTCTGAAGGCTGAGTCTCAGCAGCGCCCACCCGCCCCAGTGGGTAAGTAGACGAGCCTCTCAGGCTGGTGCGTGCTGGTTGGCACTGATCCTCTGTGAGGGAATCTCTCCACTTTGCCCTCCGCACCCCTGTTGCTCTCCTCTGTGGCTCTGAAGCTTCCCCCTGCCCACCCGCCGTCTCCACCAGTGAAGGGGCTTCCTAGAGTGTGGAAACTTTTCCTCCTTCACAGCTCCCTCCCAGAGGTGCAAGTCCCATCCCTATTCTTTTGTCTCTGTTTTTTCTTTTATCTTTTTCCCTACCCAGGTATGTGGGGGAGTTTCTTGCCTTTTGGGAAGTCTGAGGTCTTCTGCCAGTATTCAGTAGGTGTTCTGTAGGGGTTGTTTCACATGTAGATGTATTTCTGGGGAGGAAGGTGATTGCCATGTCTTACTCCTCCATCATCTTAAAGGTCCCTTGCACTGTAATCATCTTTATATTATGCCACAACATGGCTTCAAAAAGATAATCTATATAAACCATATATTAGACTCTTATGTCTCTGTAGGAAGTACACATAGACATGAAGTAGCCTGAGAGAAAAGTAAGCCTTTACCTAGAGATTTAAGAAAATCTTAAATTTCCTTCTTGATTTTATATGGTAAGAAGGTAAATGTTTTTTCTACTTTCATTATAGGAGTTTATGTTGTCTATTTTGGGTTGTGTTCAATTTTAAGTTCAATAAATTGCTTCATACATTATCCTGGTTTTCATTCCCAACGTGAAATTTGAACTTGGGTCCTCAACCATAAAAGGGGAGTGAGGCATATTGAAAATGTTAGCTTATTGTTGCTAGTTCTATTGGGTACCAGAATCCTCATCTGCCCCTCCAGAGGGACGCTCTGCTCTAGAAAAGCACATGGGCTGGAAGGAATCACGGATGGACTGTCAGGGCAGTGAATGCAGCAGTGCCATTTGAGAACAGTTTGATAAAGTTGTTCTAATGTTAGAGGGTTGGAGAGAATGCCTGTCATTTTGGATTGGGTTAAAAAGGAATAGGAAGAAACAGTGATACTTCCTCAAATGCAATGCTTCCCATGAATTACCCAGGATCTCAGCTCACTTTGGGAAGCCACGCTTGAGGCAAGAATTATTATGCCTTATGGAAACAGCAAAAGCATGGCCTGGACTCTGCATTCCTGGGTAGAAACCATTTTTAACTAGAAAGGCATTGCTTTGCACCCCAAATGATGTGTGTGGCCCTAGGAATGTAGAATAACAACAGAGATGTCAGTGAACCACAGCTGGCTCTAAATAGCAGTGTCTTTGTAGGAAATAAAGTCATGCAGCTCGCTAGGGGGGATAATTGCATGCTCTAGTCTGCAATATTATTTCATATGATCAATTTTATGAAGACTTTTTAAAAGAAAAAAAAGACAACACTAAATGAATAAACAAATGCAAACCTCTGGTTTTTCATTTATCTTTCTAGATTAGACTGACTCCTGCTTACCCTTTTCAGCCTCATAGTACTCACTTCTCCACACCATACACAACTTTTCGCAGTAACCTGAATGCACCTAATTGATCACACACATCTACATAATACAAGCATATGATTATATGGTGCTTAGGACTTTCTAGCATTGCTCTCTGTGCTTGACATAGAGCATTTTATGCTCACAATCATACTTTGCATTAGGTATTATTATTACCCCTATTTGATGCATGAGAAAAATGGGGTCACAGAATGGTATGTAACTTGGGCAAAGTCACACAGTTGGTAAGTAACAGACCAAAATTCAAATACAGGTAATATAGTTTCAGAGACCATCCTTTTAACCTTAAGTTATGCTTTTTAATTTGATATTATCTTTATTTGGAAGGTCCTTTCAACCTTTAAAGCCTGTCTACCTCCTTCATCATTTAAAACTTAGACTGACCTCATCTACTTAGCAAAGTTGTCCTTTGATCCCTCTCTTACCCTCATCACCCTGCCATTCTTCACCAGATTAGGTGTCAATCCTCAGGCAGCCTGAGATTGCCCTGTTATTTGTTGGTCTCCTCTACTAGATGTGAAATCCTGTACATTGGGGTAGTATTTATTCCTTTTTACATCTATGTACGTATGTATGCATGCCGTCTATGTATGGCACATAGTAGGTGTTAAGTAAATATTTATTGAATGAAATACTATAATAAATAGGAGGATATGTCTGTGTAGAGATTAGAGTTGTCATTCATTCACTAGTTGGTAATAATCTTCGGAATTTAGTTAAAACTATTTTAGGTAGTTTTGAATGGGTGTAGCTCAGAACTTCAGCTACCACACACAAAAGCTGAAAGAAGAATTCTGTTGACATATAGGTGCTTCTCAGAGAAAAATGAACTCTCTTTTTAAACTATTTTACAGAGTTTCCAACCTTAATCCACAAAGTGTCAAATTTTCTGTCTCTTTCTCTAAAAGGGCAGCTACTCCTGAGATCTAAAGAATGCTTTCTTCAGGGGCTTCCCTGGTGATGCAGTGGTTGAGAGTCCGCCTGCCGATGCAGGGGACACGGGTTCGTGCCCCGGTCTGGGAAGATCCCACATGCCGCGGAGCGGCTGGGCCCGTGAGCCATGGCCGCTGAGCCTGCGCGTGCAGAGCCTGTGCTCCGCAACAGGAGAGGCCACAACAGTGAGAGGGCCACGTACTGCAAAAATAGCAACCAAACAAAAACAGATGTTTGCGACTATATTATAATTTGAGGAAAGGCTTGGGAGACCAGTTTCTTTTCCCAGATACTAAGTGATTCAAATCTCAAGAACCTTAAGGAATCATAATTCAAAGCTTGAACTAAGAAATATCCTTTGTGTGGACTCTGTTGACAGAAGTCAAGCTGACGGTTTTAGACAACATGACATTAAGTCAATAGCTTGTTTTGAAAACTGTGTTGATGTTAATGACTTTTTTAATAGTAAGCAGGGCATCCAGTGTGAGTTGCTATAAAACAGCCTTCTCTCAACGTGGCTGATACTTCAATGTCCTTTTCAGAAATGTCTTCCCTTTAGACCCCTACTGAAAGCAGGAAAGTCATAGCATCCAGTAATCCTAGGCTGTTGTAATTAGCATTCCCTGTGCATTATCTCAGGTGAGAAAGGGAGGGTAGCCAGTAGATTAAGGTATGCTGGTTCTATTCCATATTGGATGAATGTGGACTGCAATCCTATTCCCATAGAAAACAGCAAAATGGACCTGAGAGAAAACCAACATGTAAATGCACCAAGCAGGCTGTGAGGCTTTACCCCAAAGCTTCACACATCCGTAAGAAAAGATGAGGGAAAACCAAACTTACCCACAGTGACATTAAAAGAACATCTTTTCCTACCCTAGGTTAGTCTCAAGTGTTTTATGTTCATTGCAAGGGAGCACTTTTTCTTCTTTACTGGATTTAAAATATTTATACCCTGCCTAGGCATGGCTTCAACAACTAGAAAAACAGAATTGCCATTTGTTGAGGAGAAAACTGCCAGAGAAATGGTTGGGGATGGAGAGGAGAACCGTCATTCATTTCAAACCTGTTAAGCTGGAGGTGCTACTTAGACCCCGAGGAAGAGCTGTCGAGGAGACAGTTAAACCTATGAGACTCTTCTTCAGGGATGAGGTCTGGGTTGAAGTTATACATTTGCGAGTCACCAATATATAGGCAGTATTTAAAGCCATAAAGCTGGATGAAATAACCAACGGATTAGAACAGACAGAATTAAGAAGAGGGCCGGTGAGTAAGCCAAATGTAATTTGATACTTGAAAGGTGGGATGATGAAGAGGAACCAAGATGAGAAGAACGTTCCATGAAGATGGAGAAAAATCAGGAGGCTGAGGTGCTCTGGAAGCCCACTGAAAAGAGTATTTCAGGGATGAGGGGTGATCCCTTTTGTCAAATAACATTGAGGGGTCCAGTAAGATAAGCCTTAAGACTGGCCATTAGATTTAACTACACAGAGGTCTCTGGTGACTTTGATAAGAGCAATGCTAGTGGAATTTTGGGGAACAAAGTCTAGTGGGAGGGAGTTGAAGAGAAAAATTAGAGATAAATTTTGGCAGATGTTTTGTTGTAAAGGGGAGAAGAAAAATGGGGTGGTAGCCAGGTGAAGATATGAGATCAAAAGAGTCATGTGTTTGTTTAAGAAAGGAGAAATTACTGATGGGACTTATGAAGTAAAGAGAAAATTCACAATTTTCAGGAAAAAGAGAGGAAATGACTTGATCTGTATGATTGAGTAGGCAACAACAAGCTAGGTTGAGCCAGACCCCTAAATACTTGGGGATCAGGCCAGACCAGCCATATTTTTTTGGAGACCTGAGCAAACTTCAGAGATAGCAGAAGAACCTAGATCTCTCTTCCCTCCATTAGGAGTGCATAAACACACTCTCTACCCTGGAGCTTTGAAAGAAGTAGAGAAAGAGAGACCACGGAGAGCTGGAGAAAGAACTCTGAAATACTTACCCTAATGGTGCTGGGGTAAACTAAAATAATCATTCTATGTTTAAGTGTAATAGCTCTTAACTATTCAAAACCAGTTCATGCCCACCTGACTTAAGTCAGTTGCAGCTCCACTGGGGAGACTTCCTGTGAATCTGTCAGGTCCTGATGTCGCACCTGTCAGTTCTGTCTTACGTGGGATTAATGCCATGGAAAGGGAACCGAACAGCCCTCCAAGAACTTCAGGGCTTAACTGTTTGTGTGGAGTAGAGGAGGGGATCCATTTCAAGTGAAGAAATTGTGAGTTTATGAAGCAGCATCATAGCTTAAAGGTGAGGCACTCTGGCTGCAGAAGTAGCCCATGGGCCTGAATCCTGGCTCTAACACTTCCTAGCTCTCTGGGTCTCAGTTCCCTCGTCTCTAAGATAAGGATAATATTTATGTGTAGTACATAAAATTGTGTGAGGGTTAAATATATGCAATGTGTTTAAAATGGTACCTGGTACATACGTAGGGCATTATTATTATTGTTATTATTTTCACTCTCTTGGTTGCCAGATTTTGCTGGGCACTACCATCCACTTCCCAGGAATTCTGACAGATCTCAGAACGGTTAATGGTCTTCTTCTTTACTCCTGTTGGGGCCAGAGTGTGTTTTCTGGTCAGGAGCGTCCTCAACTGAATCCAACTCTACATGTTGTGCCATGTCTCGGGAAAGACAATAGCATAACAGCATTTTCATTTAGAAGAAAAAGAAATTGCTTTTCTAATTGTCTCACTTGTCCCACTTTCAGTAACAATTGTTCTTCAGCTTTTACAGCAATTACATGCATACAGTGCTGGTGCTTTGTCAGATTTTCACATGCAGGCTTAATTGCTTGACTACTCCGGGATCCTTGTTCATCAGTCTCTTAATCATGGCGTCGCATTTCTTCTGACTGCTGCCCAATTTGTCTACATTGTTTTTGAAATGAGATGTCTCTATGCAAACGGGATTCTGAAAGTGTAATTTCTCCATCATTAGAGGGGGAGCCAGCATCTTCCTGCTCCCCAGCCCGATGGCTCTATATCTGCATCTCCAAATAACACTGGCCTTTTCAGACTCAATATCACATGTCTAGCTGATTGCAGTGTCATCTCATAGACTGTCCACCTTCCTGTTACAAAGTTCTTTGACAATATCACTTTCTGCATTTTCTTCTTCTTGACTGTCTACACGCCAAATGTGCAAGTTAGCTCTTTCTCCAGATGGAATCTCATTGTGTCATGTTCAGCTCCTACTTAAAATGACATCTGATGGAGAAAGTAATAAGTTGCTCTCAACACTTTAGTAGGTTACCTGCTTGCATCAGGGTGAGCTTTCCAGAGCTTAGAAGAAATAGTTTTCAAGTATATATACTTTTTTCTTTTTTTCCTATGTGTGGGAAAAAATGGTGCCATGTTTTATAAAATGACCTGACTTTTTAAAATGCATGTAGCAAATCTGGTCAATTATAGAAGTAGGAGCCATTTACTCACCAGTTTGTTTTACCAGGTACACAGTTTGATAAGTATCCACAGGATGACTGATTTATATTTTGTACGAGAGAAAGAACTTGCCTAGGATAACTCTGGACATCTTGTTATATCCCATTCCCAAATCTGTCAAACATTTAATGACAGCCAGAGCACAAAACAATATTTTGCTTGTTCATAAGCAACAAGGCTCATGAGTAGAAATAGCTATTTTTCTGAATGTTTATATGGTGAGGGACAAACTGTGGTATATAGCTCATGTTCTTGGGAAATCATAAAATGGTATGCTGTGTTAATTTTCAATATACCTAATCAGTAAGATTCCATATGCATGGTTGTTATACTGCTAGAATACGAAAAAAAAGAAAACTCACTGAAAGCCAAATCCTAATGGATTTGCCTCTCTTAAAATAATTAAATGTTTCAAGAGAATCTTTTCAATATGCGTCAAATTTAATTCCCTGTTCTGAAAGCCAATATCCTGTCAATTGAAGATTTTAAGGATTTCAGGACACCACAATTTAGAATTAGTGTTTTTTTGGGGAAAAAAAATTCTATAACTGAATCACTTTGCTGTACACCTGAAACTAACACAATATTGTCAATCAACTATTATATTTCAATAAATAAATGAATGAATGAATGACTAAATAAATAAATAAAATTAGTGTTTTGGCCAAGTTGCAACAAATGTTCTATTATTTCTTTCACTTGACTGGACAAAAAAAAAAAAAAAAAACCATTATCAGACTGGAAACTTACCATGGGACAGAATTTTACTTATTGTCCTAAAATGTGATTCATCAAATGAGCACCATGGTTGTCCCACTCCAGGCAGACTGGTGGTATGGAATGGGCTCAGCCCATTCTGGCAGACATGTATGACTTTTCTTCCTCATCTCCCTGACCTCTTAACTATGGGCTTGGTTCTTGGCCCTTTTCTCTATCCTCACTTACTGCCTTGGTGATTTCTTGCAGCCTAAGGAACTTTAAATACTTCCTTTATATTCTGCAATTTATATAAATACCTCTGAACTTTCCCTGCACTGTGACTCCTATTTATATCTGGTACTCACCGTCTTCACTTAGACTGATAACTTAATATGCCCAGACTTAGACTTAAGATGCTCTAAATGAGCTCCAGATCCCTTTCCTTAGCATTCTTTGCAAAGTCTCCCCCATCTCTGTTAACAGCGTTGCCAACTCCATTCTCCCAGTTGCTCAGAACAAATACTTAGAATCATTTCTTTCACACCTACATCATCCAATCCATCAGTACATCCTCCTGGCTCTGTACTCTCAGCGCATCTAGAACCCTACCACACATCACCACCTCCACTCCTGTGACCCTGCTCCATGACCCCATCATCTCTCACTAGCAATAGTGCGGGAACCTCCTTATTGGTTCCCTGCTTCTTCCCTTGCCTCACGTCAGTCTATTCTCAAATCAGCAGCCAGCGTATCAGTTTTATCAAGTTTCTCCTCTGCCCCATGCTCTCCAATGCCCTACAAGATTCTGACATCAAATTTTGTATCTTCTTGGGTGTCTGTTTCCCCTAAAATCCAGAGGGCTCAAACCCTCATCTTCTCCAGGTATTTACTCAAATTCTCCTTAAAACTGCAATCCCCTACACACTCCCTACCCTCCTCATGATTTCTTTTTCTTCTTAGTGTTTATCACTATACAAAATACCACCTATTTAGTTATTTATTTCATTTATCATCTCTCTTACTCCAAAAAGATTAGGTCCTTTAGGGCAGCGTTTCTGTTTGTTATGTTTGTTTTTATGTGCAGTAGTTCCAACAATGACTGGTTCACAGAAGGTACTCAAAAATATCTATTGAAAGAATCATATGATCCTGCAATCCCACTCCTGGGCATATATCCTAAGAAAACCATTATGCGAAAAGATACATGCACCCCCATGTTCACGGCAGCACTATTTACAATAGCCAAGATATGGAAGCAACCTAAATGTCCATCAACAGATGAATGGATAAATATGTGGTATATTTATACAATGGAATATTACTCAGCCATAAAATGAATGAAATAATGCCATTTGCAGCAGCATGGGTGGACCTAGAGATTATCATGCTAAGTGAAGCAAGTCAGACAGAGAAAGACCAGTATGATATCGCTTATATGTGGAATCTAAAATAAATGACACAAATGAACTTATATACAAAACAGAAATATACCTTCGGACAAAGAAGATGAACTTATGATTACCAAATGGGAAAGGGGGAGAGGGATAAATTAGGAGTTAGGAATTAACATATACACACTACTATATATAAAATAGATAACCAACAAGGACCTACTCTATAGTACAGGGAACTATACTCACTATTTTGTAATACCTATAAGGGAAAAGAATATGAAAAAATAGATATATGTGTATGTATAACTGAATCACTTTGCTTTACATATGAAACTAACACAACATTGTAAATAAACTATACTTCAAAAAAAAAAGAATTAAAAAAACACATGCTGCAACCTCCTCTTGTTTTATAATCATTTAAAAGGCACGCTATAAAATGATGGTTATGGGAATCATCGTTGTATCACATTCATACTGTAAACATACTTATTTAAAAGAGAAGGCAGGAAAAGTAAAGCCAATTAAAAAATGCTCCCTAATCTAATTATTTTCCATACTTCTAACTTTTGACATCACCTCTTCTCTTCAATATATGCTCTTAAAGATTTAAACCATCAAAGATTTATGTAAATGAGGGCATATTTATGGAAAAGGAAGGGAAAAGGATTATAAATGCTCCAACAACTTCAGCCCACTCTTCAGTCCCACCGCATATGATGCACTAACATTTACTTTTATATTCTCACTGTGGATGGTTGGATAGAGCTAGGGGTGTGGAGGCCTCCTATGGGACTGAGAACTCACCTTGAAATGTCTTCACTATTTATTTCAACCAGAAAAGTATTTCATTAAGAAACTAAATGAGGCTGCTCATTATGGTCCAGGGTTTCTGTGCAGAAATCAAGCACAAAATGAATGAAATGGGAAGATAATTTGGCGTATGTACAACAAGAGGAGTTTCTTTCCTCTACATCTCCACACAAGGACCATTATTCTGCTGTCCAAGAAGAGGAAGTCAAGCTGACACAAATATGGAAAAATTCAGGCTCACTGATACCTGGTTTATGTTTAAGCTACTGTTAAAGAACTTAAGTGCACTTCTAGACCTCTAGAGCCAACTCTAGATTCTCTTGTTTCCTCATATGTCTTCCTTGATCTCCTAAACCTAATTTTCTCTTTTCCAAAATCCTTTTCTCTCTCTTTTGTAACTATTGTTTATATCTTATGTATCCGGTATCCTACTCTGTTCCGTCAGTCCTCCTGGACAGAAAATAACCAGGCCTATCCCAGCACACACATGAACATACACATACGTTTTTAGGATGCAAGAAATTATAACATTTTTTTAAACAGACCTAGAGGAAAGTATAATTTAAAATACGAATCAGACTAAGACTGGATAAAAGAAAGATGTTGAAGTACACATGCAATGAAACTGGGAAAAGAAAATGAAAAGATAAGCAAAGGCTATTTGAGGGTTACATAAGTGAAATATTTTAAGATAAAATTGCATGTGGATAAGATACCTAAACTTTTATTCATAATCCAGTCCTTCTGTGTAAGTGGGTGATCAGATGGTAAAGATAAAGAGGAGTATAAACTCCTGGTACCTGCATGGTCTCTACAGTTCCTGGTACAGAATAATCACTTGATAAATATTTGTTGAAAGAATAAGAGAATGAATAAATACAGAAATTCAAATATGTAGCAGTTCAGACAAAAATCTCCAAATATCAAGGTGTATTCCAGATGCTGCCAAGCCTGAATTGTATGTTCATCATTTAAGTGAAAGGCCAATAAAGCACTCACAGATGGACCTGGACACCACTGAGCCCCTCTGTAATCCATCATTTGCCACCACTTGATGCTTTGAGTCACCCATGTCCTAATGACCCGTGTTTGGTCATAGGCAGGAAGTGAGTTACAGCTTATGGAATCAGTCACGTGATTTTCCATATGCTTTCAAACTAGTATTGATTATATTTTCTGAAGGCTTTTTTATTAGGTGTAATTGACATATGACATTATGTTAGTTCCAGTTGTACAACACAATGATCAAATATTTGTGTATATTGCAAAATGATCACCACAGTAAGTCTAGTTAACATCCATCACCATACAGATTTACAATCGTTTCTGTTTGTGATGAGGACTTTTATCAGCAGTCCCCAACCTTTTTGGCACCAGGGATCGGTTTCATGGAAGACAATTTTTCCTCGGATGGGGGCGGGGATGGTTTCAGGATGATTCAAGCGCATTGCATTTATTGTGCACTTTATTTCTATTATTGTTACATTGTAATATATAATGAAATAATTATACAACTCACCATAATGCAGAATCAGTGGGAGCCCTGAGCTTGTTTTCCTGCAACTAGATGGTCCCATCTGGGGTGATGGGAGACAGTGACACCTGAAGTGTGTTGCTTATGTCGTGTCTACTTTGTAAGATGCAGCTTCATTGTCACTTGCCACTCACTGATAGGGTTTTGCTATGAGTCTGCAAGCAATTGATTTACTGTGGTCTCTGTGCAGTCAAACCTCTCTGCTAATGATAATCTGTATTTGCAGCCACTCCCCAGTGCTAGCATCTCCACCTCAGCTCCACGTCAGATCATCGGGCATTAGAGTCTCATAAGGAGCGCGCAACCTAGATCCCTCACATGCGCAGTTCACAGTAGGGTTCGCCCTCCTATGAGAATCTAGTGCCGCCGCTTATCTGACAGGAGGTCGAGCTCAGGCGGTAACGTGAGCGATGGGGAGCGGCTGGACATACAGATGAAGCTTCGTTCGCTCACTCGCCGCTTACCTCCCGCTGTACAGCCTGGTTCCTAATAGGCCATGGACCGGTACCTGTCTGTGGCCCGGAGGTTGGGGACCCTTGACTTTTAATACAGCATCAACTCTCTTAGCCACTTTCAGATACGCACTACAGTATTATTAACTATAGTCTCCATGCTGTACATTGCATCCCCATGATTTATTTTATAACTGGAAGTTTTTACCTTTTGACCCTCTTCACCCAAAGGGGGAGGGGCTCATCCCCCGCCCCTCCACCTTTGGCAACTGCGAATCTCTTCCCTTTATCCATGAGTTTGGTTTTATTTTCTGAAGTCTCTAGTCCTGAAGAATTTCTTGTGTTTTGCCCCATGAGTTTACTTGTCTCCGCTCAATTTACCACTGGCAACTTTTTCTCTAACTACTCACTTCTTTCTATTGCTCATCACATCCCTAGATAAAAGGAGTCCAACCACCTGCCCACAGAACCAAGTAAGCACAAAACTGAGACAGAGTCTACGGCTTTTATGTGAACCTAGATCCTTAATGACCCCTTGACAACTGGTACAAACCATACCTTGTACGGTCAGCTTCTGCACTCTCTCATACTGTTCCTCTACCTGGAATGCCTTTTCTCTTTCTCTCTCTCCAGTTTCTACACAGTGACCAAAGTCTATAAGCGTGGCTTCAATTTAAATAACTCTTGTCTGTCCATCTATTTGACACATCACTGATGTTTTGTCACATTAGCCAATTCTTTTTTCAAATGATTTTTAGGTCTTTTGTGCAACGGCTATATCTTAGATCGTCACTCAAGTGTTTGTTGTTTAAAACTGACTAATTTTGGGTGATCTTGTGTCTTCCACGACACCAGTTCATTACAACATGGACGGTCACTGATTTCATTCCTGGCACTTATGCAGGGCACGGTGCCTAAAGGCTCAATTACTATAATCTGCATTTCTACTTCTAGACCATTTGGGATGGTTTTCAGCTCCAAATATTGGAAAACCCAGTGAATAATGATCTAAATAGTTTTTTTTTTCTTTCACCTAATAAGAAGTGTGGAATAAGTGGCTGCTGGATTTGATTCACTAACTCAGTGATACCAGGGCCAGTATTTTGAAAAGTGCCTTGGTCTTTCTGCAACAGATATAAGATGGTTGCTGAAACTATGGCATCACATTCCTGTTCAAGGGAAGAAGATAAAGAAAAAGGAAGGGTGAAGCCAGTAATTCACTCCCTTTTTAAAGGAAGCCAGAGCTTTCCAGGAAGCACTCCTACACCTGGCACGTTTTTGCACACTTCTCATCAGCCCCTGGAGGAGTGGGGAAGAGAGGTCGCTGATACACTGGAGGGGTTAATTAATTAACAGAATCTGCCAGCATGAATATGCTCTGTGTACCTCAGTTTCTCTGGTCATAAACTAGGCATAAAACTAACAATAAATTATGTCAGAGGAGGCTGAGGTTGGGAAGTGTTTGAGCTCAAGATAAAATGACATCCTTTTTATCATGGGGAATGAAATCTCTGATAAATGAAATGGAAGGTTACACGCAGTGAAGCAGGGAATGGGGATGTAAGCAAACATTTGCTGAGCGGGACTGTGGGAAAAGAAAAGGAAAAGGAGCCTTGAGTGCATTACGACCCTCTTTGCTTCCCCTCTCAGGGAACTTTACCCTCAAGGAAGGAGGAAACCGCCAAAGAAGAGTAGACTAATAATCCCCTGCTCTTACTCATGGGCAGGTATAGCGCTGGCTCCATATATAATAGGAAAGGAGAACTGAGTTACTTTCGCAAATCATTAGAGGTGTTTAGGAACCAAAATGCTAAATCGTTTGAATGCGAACTTCAGATTCCTTCCAAGGTGAAGTAGAAGTAGCTACACTTTGGTCATATATAACAACTGTATTCACAGACTTTAAATGTTTGCTAGCTAAATATGTTTTATAAAAGTTTCTTTTAAAATTATTTTAGAAATCTCAGAAAAGCATAGGATAAATTCATGGGTTTACTGAAATCAAATAACAGAATCTATTTCGATTCTATTACTCTAGACTTTTGACGATTTGGATAAAGGCTAGACTAAGGTTTATACCTCTACTACTTTGACATATTAATAATAAGAAGAACATTGGTGAGTTTAAGCCACTTAAGGAAACAATGCTTAGTCACCTTAAATGCCTGGACCTACATCCAGAAGAGTTACTGTGAATAATTACCTGTCATTTTTGGATACTTATTAAGGTCTCTTCTGTGAAAATGGATCTCGATAACCATACATAAGAGTCTATATTTTTAAAATAAAATACAAAATTACAACTCATGTTTTACTAATTCACAGAGGTAGCATCCCCTTAAATTTCAATTGATAATGATATAATTTTACTATAATAAGTTAATTTGACCAGAATCTTATCTTTAATAGATAATAATCACAGGAGTGCAGTTTTGTGCTTCTATTTGGAATAAATAATCCAAATAGTTCTTTATTAGGCTAAGTGGAAAATTAATATTTTTCTATACTGAAATTATTAGAAGAATTAGAATTACATACTTCTGACTTTTTAAAAAAATGTAAATTATTCAGTTTAACTCACATTTAAACTGTCAAATTTTATCCTAAGTACAAATAGAGGTTTAGGATTCAGAGCCAAAGTTTACATTTGGTTTTTAGTTTATTTCAGAGTCCTCGATCAAACATTAGGTGGCACTGTTGTCACAATGAAAAACTGGCATTCACCCACTTTTCTTCACCATCTAGAATTTTCTTTTAAAATTCTTAAAATTAAATTTAAGGCCTCACTCTGGATTATTTTCACTTTTCTAGTGTGATTAAAATATATCTGTAATAAACATAAAAAAGATTAAAATTCATTGTCAACATCTGCTATTCACTAAGAGGTGTGAACCATGATAACTTTTTAAGGGAGTGTTCTTTGAATTCTAGAATTTAAAGGATATTTGCATAAAGATGAAATAGCTATTATAATTAAATGTTATATTTACTTTGTTCAAAAGTCCCTATTGCATTAATGTAGAAATACTGTATCAAAATGGTTTTAAAAAATTCCTTTCTGGAAAATATTGCCCAAAGTTCTATGGAATGCCTGAAAAAAATCACAGATCAACTTTTTAAGAATAGAAGAAAATATTCTAGGAAATATTGTTTAATATGCAATGAAAATAAAAAAAGAGTAACGAGTTGGATCTCAAAAACACCAGTTCATACTTTTGTGTTGTTTTGAGTGTACATGGGGAAATGGAGATAGATGGAAAAGGGGAAAAACAAACTATCAATGTAAGGAAAAATACTTGATTCTAAAAGGAATTCAAAAATTTCAGGTAAAGTTATAAGAAAGAGAATTGGAAATAGAACACAGTTCTTCTAGGACCAGAAGGACACTGCAGCAGGTTTACCAAATATCACAGTAAAGATGAGCTTCTCTTGGCTTACCCTGAGTTTAGATTACTTGGGTGAGTTTACTGACCTCTGGGGCCACTCATGGCTGTAGGAGACCATAGTTTTTAACACTTTGTGGAAGGAAGGCAGCAGTTTAGTTCCAGAGGTAAGAACACAGCAAATGTGCCTGTATTTGAATCCTGGCACACAGGCAGGATTTATTAAACCTCTAAACCTACTTTTTCTCATCCATAAATTGAGGGCAATGATATTCTTTGGAGTGGAATTGAGAATCAGATTGGAAAATCCATGCAATGCATAAAGCCAGGCACACTGTGAGGCCGTTAGCTGGAGGAGTGGTGCTGGGGTGGGAGTGTTATCTTGCTGTTATTCACACAGTCACGGAGCTGCCGAGGTGGTCCCCTTTCCCTGCAGACAGCAGCAGGCTGATGCACACTGGGGATGGAGGGGGCTGCACTGTGCCCCGCTCCCCTCCACCCAGAGGCCCTGGGGCTCGTTACTATGAGGCAGAGCCAGGGGTTCAAGAACTTTAGGTCTACAGTCTGATAGCCCCGGCCACCAACGGCAGGGCTGTGGGAAAATGACATAATCTCTCTAAACCTCAGTTACTCCACCTGCAAAGCAGAAATAAAATTAGGAAGCCTCACTTCACAGGGGTAATGCGAGGACACCCGTGTATATACTGATTGCTGTAATTAACGTAATAAGAGCTCAGTAAATGTTAGTTACAACAATGGTCACTACCACCACCACAGACGATCCCGCTTGTGATTTCTCAATCTGTGAAAGCTTTTCTACCTTTTCATTTCCTTCTACTTGGGAAAGCATTTAAAGATTCCAAACAATTTACTTCTATACTGACCTCTCCACTCATCCGGGGAGAAAACAATTTACCAATATCAAAGGAATTTAGAAAAAATTATAGCCATCTCAGCACGACCATAAAAACCAGAGATTTTCAATGTAGGCACATTGTGAATTGCAAATCCAAGACATAATATGTCACTGTAATTTGCTGACCTCACTTTACCAGCAGCAAAGGCTATATTTTGACCAAACTGAAATCTCCTCTTTTACAAAACATGAATGCCAAAGAGAACCTAACCTGCATTTATTAAACAAATGCATCCATACTACCTTAAACATTCCTGATTATAAATCTCCCCTCCCCTCATTATATTATAAACTGCATAATGGGAAAATTAGTTTCTTGTTCCAGCACTGATTTCAACATCTTCATGTATTAGGCACTGAGTAATCTTTGTTAAGGATGAACAAATGCGTGAGTGAAAAACACACAAAAGCAACTATCTGTCAATCAAATCATAGGGACCAATTTTTAAAAATTTCTTTCCGGCTTTTGTGGTAGAAACTATTTCTCTTCAAGTCTTACCTGGCATCACTATGACTTGGGGACGTTCAACTGCTGACATCCAGAGAGTGTAAATGGGCCAAGGAGAAGCTGGCCAGATTCATATTTACTTGTGCTGCTTCCCCATTCCCCAGAAGTCCCCAAATTTCTTACTGTGTGGAACTTCAGGATTTACTAAATAATACCAAATTGTCCCAAAAGAATTAAGAGAGGTAGCAGGGAGATGGAAACATTCTATTTTATATTTCAAACAGCTGTTAACTTCTGCTGTTCTGATTTGTATATTTAAACTGAATGTTGTAGACTGTATTTCAGTCTAGCAGGGATTTATTTTCGTACATTTTCAGTTTAAATAAATAGTAGTTATTATAAAATTTTATACTTTCCCCTCGAGAGGCAGGTTTGTAGTATTGTGTGCAATGTGAAATTTAGAGACAGTAATAGTTGCCTATGAGTAAGGCCTCCCATGCTTCAGGCACTATGCTGGACCTCCTGATACTTATGCAATGCTTAATAAATTCTGAAAGCCAGTTATTACTACAAATGAGGAATCAGGTTCAGAGAAGTTAGTCAGATGGCTAAGTAATCTGGGAGCTGGAATTTAAATCAAGGTATTTCTGATGTCGAAATCTGCACTTTGCTCAACATTTCATTTACCACTACAAGTACCTGCTGAAAGTCACGATTTCTCCTTAGGAGATCCATTACTTAAGGTAACTAAGGTTATATATATTTGGCATACCAACTTTGGATGGTCTGGCTAATTTAGTAAATAAAGGACAACTTCTGGGAGAAATAAGATATTTAGCTGACCTGCTTAAGTGAGACAGTAACTCATGTTCACAAAGCTTGTAAATGAGGGGTTACTTAATGAGCAGCATTGGTTCGCTTAACGTATATTTATTAAACACTACCATGCACCAGGCATCATATGAGGGACTTGCAGGAAATAAAGCAAGTGAGACAGGCTCCGGACAGGTGGAGATTGCAGATGGGCGAGAAACCACAGACTTGTGACCTTGTGAAAACGATGCTTACAGGTGGTCTTTTCTCTGTAAGAATGAATATTTGGGTCTTGGTACTTCACATCAACAAGAATGGAAAACAACTAAACCTAGTGAAATAAAGTCTTGAACAATGCGATGAGAATAAAACAATGCCATCAGAGGAAAAAATTAATCAAAGTGAATGAGGTAGGTTAGATTATTTTGACTCCAACTCCCACAGCATGGGTCTAAGCTGCCTGGATGTTTCCCCCTCATATATTCTCTGTTCTACTTTTTTATCAGCTTCATCGGTCAGGAAAGTAAGTGGTTGTTGTAGCAATATATTTCGTATATTAAGGTCATCTGCCAGCTCAGCTAACTTGAATGCGTTCTCATAGTATGGGGTTTCTTGGAGGAGTAATTCTATTGTAACGCTGCAGAAATTATGTAAATGTCCTATGTGACTAAGAGGAAAGAAATGTTCGGAATGACAATCGCTTATAACGTAGAGAGATCCAAAGTGCACTGTTGTTTGATTGTTGTGGTTTTTTCCCAGACTTTTGAAACTGATTTTGATTTTGACATCTTATAACTAAATATGAAGTTTTTGTTTAATTTAATTTTGATGAGATAATAAAGTCACATTATTAAAATTTTAAAAGTACAACAATGCATGGAGCATTTAAAGGCAGTACTACTTAATGAGATTAATAGTGGTAGAACTCAGGAATAAATCTTCTGTTCCTGTCTCCATGGTCAATGTCACGTGTGACTTTTCCCTCCATAAACCTGTGTTTCCTCATCTTCAACAGGACAAGGATGAATCAGGGTATTAGTAGTTGGGGTGAAGGTATCAGGGGAAGCTTTATTCTGAATTATGGACCTATCTGATACTCTTCTGCTACACACACAAAAATTTTTTAAATTTTAAGTAGATTGTTAAAAACTGCAAATGTAATTGACAATAATTCTGTGACTTGACAGAAAATAAAGTGTAAGAAATTATAATTTTATAGCATAAAAGGGGATACTTTGTGGAAATTCACATGGAAAAGAATGACATAGAAAAGGATCACTCCTTTTGAAGGAAAGAAAATGTGTTCAAAATGCATCAGGGCTATTTAATTTAAACACACAGAATTATTGTGTGCATGAAGCCCTAGTAAATATTACTGTTGGAGGCTATGAAATTCTTTTATCTCAAAGACTATAATTCTTCTCAAAACAAATAAATACTGGATCAACTCAGGCATCTTTCAGAAAGCATATTCCTATTTTGTTCATATTCAAGAAAATAAAATCTCCACATTTAAATGTATTCAAGTGGTCTTATCTTTTTTTTTAAGTTTGGGTTTTAACAAAAGAAAAAAAATGAGTTTAATACGAATCTGGGTTCAGCAATTCTGTACTGTTCATTCTACATTTTGGCTTAGAATTCAGCATCTACCCTGGCTTTTAGGAAGAGGTTTCAGTGCAGTCCTGCAGGGAAGCAGGGATAAAGACAGGTGACCTCATGCTCTCTCCCATAGCTAAGAATCTATTAGTTCACATTCATTAAGCTGTTGGTATGTTCAAAGCACTTGGTCTGATTAATCCCTTTTTCTCCTAGGATGATGTTCTCTCTGGGCAGAGGTGAAAATAATTCAATCGGAGTCGAGACCGTATTATTCTTCTCCTGAATTCTCTTCCTGTTCTAGTTTACACCAGGCAGCAGAGAACATCTTGTACAAAGTCCAACTGAGCAAATTTTCTTTATTCCATGGATGAGAAACTTGTTGAAGAGAAAGGTCACAGTTCTGCTCTTTCTTACCCAAAGTGAATTTATTCAGTTAATATTTATTTGTCAAGGGCCACATCTGTGACAGCATAGGTTGACCAGCTGTTGGCTTTGCACTGGGAAAAGCTCAAAACATCACCGGTATAATCTGACAGCTATGGAAACAGGGTATCCTTTTAAGCCATTCTTAGAAGCTGCCTTCCCTGCCTTTGCTTTAAATGCAGGTCTGTGTTTTATTAGAGAATATAGTGCGCGACCAGGTTTTGGAGATGATTCCTGGAAGTACTTAAATGAGTTAAGGGACATGGATATTTCTTTATAAACTGGATAAAAATCTATAAATATAAGGAACTGCTATTGTTTTAATAGGTAGAAGTCTAAACCCACATGTCACTTGTGGGTATGGTTTTAAGTGCAGGAGATCCACTCTGTGCATGAGTACCTCGAAGTGGAAAGAATATTCCATGACACCTTAGAGGAGATTCCTTCTACCCAGAGCTAGTCTTGAATGCTTTTGATTCCAAGAGTCCCAGATTTCTTCACCAAGCCCCATGCTTTTGAAATCATTATTAGGGTGACTAATGGGTTAGTCCAAGAAAAGCTTGCCAACTTTCCTTAAGGAATAGCACGTAGAGAAAATAATACTGTTTGTAAAGCACCGTGGGCTTTATGAACAGAAGAGCTCAGAGCGCAACTGCTCTGGGAACTTTGGCCACTCCAGGTCCCCACAACTCCTCCAGAGATTCAGGCATGTATTTGCCCAACTTGAAACCCACTAGGAGGACAGGAGTGTTAGCTAACAAAGTAAATAATTGGAGAATATGGAAAACTAATTCTTTCTTTCCGTCATCAGAATTCTGTTGCCCCCCTTAGGCCCTGAGATTAAGAAGAATGATAGATGGATTTCATCTTAGTTGGCACTGGTACAGGATATATATGATGGTACTTGGATATATATGATGGCTAAAAAAGTCTGTGTATGTGAGTTATCCTTTGGTGTGTATGGGTGTATACATCTGCTACAATTTCCTGTGTGTGTGTGTGTGTGTGTGTGTGTTCATGTGCATTGGAGTTATGAAATGGGGGAGAAACATCTCAGTAAGTATAACCTTTGTCCCCTTGTGTCTTTAGTCAGTTCTGTTTTTGTGTGTGTGTGTGTGTGTGTGTGTGTGTGGTACGTGGGCCTCTCACTGTTGTGGCCTCTCCCATTGCAGAGCACAGGCTCCGGACGCGCAGGCTCAGCGGCCATGGCTCACGGGCCCAGCTGCTCCGCGACATGTGGGATCTTCCCGGACCGGGGCACGAACCGTGTCCCCTGCATCGGCAGGTGGACTCTCAACCACTGTGCCACCAGGGAAGCCCCAGTCAGTCCTGTTTTTTGAACCTGCCTCTAGCATGACTACATCGAAGGTTCTCCAGCACCACAAGAAGACATGATAGTCATTCCTGAAGATGAACGTGAGCAAGTTTTGAAGAGGAGTGAAGCATAGACCATTTTATAGAAAGTTAAATAAAATGGAAGAAGCATGAAGTGGCAGAACTGGCTAGAGGTAGAAACTTATAAAGAAAGGCATTGAGAAAGCTGGGAGAAGGAAGGTGACAGCAGAGGGTAGGGAGCTTTCTCCCTTTGGTGCTGCTACCATTAACTGGACTTCCAGTAAGCAGCCCTGACACTGACCCACGGCAGATTCAGCCCAAGTATTAATTAGTGAGGGCACTGGGGTTACTGAAGACACCTTCATAAACCTACGCTACTATTGGGGTTCCCCCAGGAGATTAAATACTTATTTGAAAATCCTAAAGTAACCATAGGCCAAATGCAGGACTCTGAAGAAAATATACAGCATCTTCACATTTCAGGAGGCCTTTTACAACAGTCGTTTTCAAGATCTTGGTGGAAGACAGATTTTTCTTTTCCCTAGGCCGGCTGTGCTGCAAATTTTCTCAGTCTATTGGAATTTACTGCTCTTTTCACCTAAAATCACTGTAAATGTTGTGACATGTCTAAAAATGTGTCTGCCTCTCCCGTTTCATCTCACCCCAAACTCTTTTTCTTTGTAATTTGACCATGTACTTTCAAGAATGCATTATTTTCTTCCTTGCTAGGGCCTGTTCTTTATTTCTCATATGGAAAATAGCTTTTTATTTGATTTGAGTGAGATGCCATAGAGGGAGGTTAATTGATCTGTAGATCAAATTCTTTTGTATATGGACTGAGCACAGGAAAATCATAACTAGCTAAATAAGTAAATTGGCTTGCATCAAACAAATTGGGGTTAAAAAATTATGGGCAAAGAATTTGAAAAAGAATAGATACATGTATATGTATAACTGAATCACTTTGTTGTACACCTGACACTAACACAACATTATTAATCAACTATACCCCAATATAAAATGAAAAGTTTAAAAATAAATAAATAAACTTTTTGAGGGGAAAAAATTATGGGCACAGGAGAATTTGCTATTTAAATTGTAATGCTAGGGACTTCCCTGGTGGCGCAGTGGTTGAGAGTCCGCCTGCCGATGCAGGGGACACGGGTTCATGCCCCGGTCCGGGAGGATCCCACATGCTGCAGAGCGGCTGGGCCCGTGAGCCATGGCCGCTGAGCCTGCGCGTCCGGAGCCTGTGCTCCGCAACGGGAGAGGCCACAACAGTGAGAGGCCCGCATACCGCAAAAAAAAAAAAAAAAACGTTTGAAAGTTCTTACCTCCCCAAAATGGAGTTACGCAACAGGGACATTAGAAGAGAGAAAATATAAATGACTTTTATTCTTAGGCCCAAGTTTTCCAATTAAGAGGGTTGCATGCATTTCCTGAGTTCTCTCCACTTTCATTAATGTGACAGGAAGTCTTAGTCTTGTTTGTATCTATCAGAAAAATAAGTTCTTCTTGGATTACATGCAGACCCAGCTTAAAGCAGTCATTCAGTCAAAAGGAAATGTTGCCTTTACGTTTTAGTGCTTTATAATGCTCTTTAAGAGGCCATAATGTACTTCTCTAGATGAAAGGGAGCAAAGGGAGACAGCGCGCGCACGTGTGTGTGTGTGTGTGTGTGTGTGTGTGTGTGTGTGTGTGTGTGTGAACTAATGTGGGTGTGTCCCAAAGTAGCTTCCTTCTGCTTCCAGGTCAGCAGGAATGAAGGAGTTGATACAGGCTGCTTATGCAAAAATTTCCCAATCATGCAAAACCGTTGAGTTTGATGAGGCCAGTTTACAGTCTAAAAAAGGGATGTCGTTTTCAAACAACCCATGTGAGAAAGTTATACAGAAAAATGAGGAAATAAAAGTACCAAAGATAATTCGATAAGGAAAAATCATCTTCTAATACTCTTTTTGTCTCCCAAACAGCTACCTGTAGATAGACCTAGTTTAAAGGACTGATTCTTTTATTTAAAGTCCAGATTTCTGACACAAAATTCAGTGGCCAACGTATAATATTATTACATCTTGGAGAGAAAACCCAGTTGGGCTTTGCAGAGGGTTGGCTAAATGAATCATTCTCCAACAGTAGTAAGTTCTTGCCCTAATAAATTATCTAAAGAGTTACCCAACAAGCCATTTTAAAATATAGCAATAGAAATACTTAATTATAAGACAGTGAAACAATCAATTTTTGATTATATATCAATGCAAAGGCAATATAAAATATAAACAATAATAACTCAAAATTTCTGTGAAATTGAAATGAATCATGTGTACTTATTTAAGTATTCTCAATAAAAGATATTAAAATAAATTGATAGAATGTGGAATTCTCTCATATTCTCAAGTCAGGTCCACAATGTATGACTGTCTTGTGAGGTATAAATATTATATGATTTTTGTATAAGTCAATGACGCTTTCTTTCAAATGTAAGAGGAAAAACACAAGTCTGGGTCACAAATGGGTTAAACAGGCTGCCAATGTGATCAAACACCTGGTTTGAATCCCAGTTCTGCTGCTTTCTAACGGCATAACCTTGGAAAAGCTTTATACCTTCTTGGAGCCTTAGCTTTTCTCTATATAAGTTGTTTTCAACTTCTTCTAAAGATTAAATGGTAGTTATTAACAGAATTATTGACCTAGAAAAACATTTTGAGATCATCTAGTCCAACTCTTCCTTTTACACGTGATAGGTCTAAGGTCCAGAGATTTAACTGATTTTACCAAGGTCATACATAGCATTATCAGCAGAGCTTGGGGTACAGCCTATGTTTCCCTAGTCACCATACATCCTGCTTTCTACTCCAGCATTCTGCCTTCTAATAATTTAGCAATTAGAACCCTCAGTACAATTTCTGAAACATTTATGTTAAAACCTACCCGATACTTAATTTTTCTATATGTTTTCCTCCAAAACATTTCCATAACATGGGCTGTTAGTCATCCTAAATTGAGGACCTCAAATATCAGTAAGACTTTAGCTAAACTTAGTTGTACCCCTTGAGAAAAGGGGTACCCCCTGAAAAAAATCTCTCAGAAATAATACCAGTGGTTTCAGTTTTCCTAAATTATAACTAGTACTTCTCTGAACTGGAGATTTTAGTAAGTACAATTACATAGTGTCTTCACACAAAAATATATATAAATACAAATAAATTTAAAGTTATTATAATATAATATTCCATGAGTTATGTTTCTAATTTTTAAGATATTGGGCTTTTGTCAAAGATAGGATAAATTTCATTGAAATAAAAGACGTGGTTGTTTTGGATTATCTACTCTTATTTTCTTTTTCATTGAAGTATAGTTGATTTACAATGTTGTGTTAATTTCTGCTGTACAGCTATCCACTCTTTTAAATGATGTTTTTCAAATTAGCTACTACCAAAGCTGTTATGAGGAAAAGATAATATAAACAAATTCATATAAAACTATAAATTACTGTCAGCTTAATCTATTATCCTTTCCAAGGATAGCTAAATTTTACTAGGCAAAAGCAAGCCTTTAACAAACAGAAGAGAACTATAATGATTGAGTTCTAGGAAGGAAGGTAATCAAGGCCAACAGATACATCTTTCAACCCATGCTATGGGCCTCCTCAATGCGTAATCCAAACCAACAGCTCTCCAACATCAGTGGGTATCAAGAATCACCTGGAGGGCTTATTAAAATACAGACGGCTACGTCCCACTCCAGGTTTCATATTCAATATTCTCATGTGATGCTAAAGCTGCTGGTCAGTGGGTCACACGGAGAAACTCGGGCTTAGACTGGCCACTATTCAAATGATTATGTGACCGTTTAGATGATATTAGCATTACTCATGGGTAACTGTGCACCACCGATAAAATATAAGAAAGTATGACCTTTCTGAGATTAGACCTTTAAGACTACAATAGTGGGAAGGTGGCTGGTGGACGTGGTACCTATAAAATTTCCCAATTCAAATGGATGGTAGGAGCAAAGCATCAAGTCAGAGAACAACAGGGATCAGAAGTAAAGATGTACGTAAGGCGTGGAAAATAGAACAGTTGTTCCAACACTGCGTAAAGCAAAAAAAATTGAGTAAACAGAAACACAAACGGTACACGACGCTATGACCTGAGCTATTAAACAACAGAACATGAAGAGGCAACATGCCCACACCCCAGTACCACAGAGTAAGTCCAAGAGAAGCAACCTTACTCTACAGCCCCATATCTGGAGTTGCTACCTCCTTTCTTGTTTTTTTTTTTTTGACCTCCACCTTAGTATCAGGCTCCAAGTTTGCACTTCCCAGAACTCTACTACTTTATCTTATCATCACCCCCAATACCTTGATTATTAACCCTTTCAAACCTCACCACATTAAACTCTAAATCAGGCGCCGAAGGGAGGACACATTCTTGACTAGGCCACGTCCCCTGCTCTCTGCTTGAAAGGGAAGCTAAGAAGTGATTCTTGTCACAATCTCCAAGGTTGCAAGCAGGGAGTGATATTGAGGATGCTCACTCAGGAGACTGAATTATATGTGAGGACTGACCATCTCCTACACACATACACATACACACACACACACCCCTTCTCTCTATATCCAGGGCTCTAGAGATAGCCATTATGAACCTGTTGGGAAAGCAAAAAAAGACTGCAAAATAAAGTGTTGGTAATGGATTTGGGAGATGGAATTAAGAAAATTCCAGAGATACCCAAGACTAGCTAGCCTATGTGCTATGAGGGACATGTTAAGTACTCTGAGCTTATTAGAATATTAGATGTTTTCTATCTTTACTTTCATGGTATTCTTTAAAGGTAATTTCTTTTATCACCATTTTACAGATGAAGAAACTAAGAATCAGAGGGGACTTGCTCTTGGTCAGCAAGTAATGGCAAAGCTGGAATTAAACCATATCAGATCTGGTTTCCTCAGAGAATTATTATGAATATTTAAAATTGAAATCAAGAATGTAATTGAAATGTATAATTATTATTATTGTTCTTATTTTTCCAAGGCAGAAGAATCAGAATGCCCCAGAAACCTTATCTTCTCTTACTTTTCTCGATAGTATTAGGTTCTTCACAAGCATTAAATATTTGTACATGCCCTCACAAAAATCTTATGAAAGGTTGTGTTTTATGATTTTAAGAATGAGGAAACAGGCATCAAGCACTTAGGAAAGACATCCATCTAAGCAGTAGGTAAAGTATTCAAATCCAGATCTATATCATGACTTCAGAGACCAAGATTTTATCCACTCCACTCTTCAACTTCTCATATAGGATTTTTATCTATTGATATCCCTAGAGGTCAGGATCCAGCAAAAATAACTTACTCTTTGAGGACCAACGAATGTATTTTATGCCAAGACTTACTCACTGTAGTGAGTATTCCCAAAACATAATTGTGATATGTTGACATACTAAAGGGTTCAATGTCTTTTTTCTACCAAGGAATTAAAATGAAGATACTTTTCATAGCTTATAAGGCCCTTCATAGTTTTTCACATGCCGGTCAGCCCAGGCCCCATTCTGAATCTGCCCACCCACAGGCCTCACCCCTTGCTAAGCCAATTGAATTAAGGGTGTTTATCTGACCCAAGGGCAACCAATCCATAGGCTTTCTAGGGTCTCCCAGACATGCTGGGCCAATCACATTCTTTTTTTTTTTTTTTAATTTAAACTGAGGGACAGAGGGAAGATGCAAAATAGCAATGGGACAGAGACAGAATAACTTATGAAGTGGTAGCAAGGGCAGCACCTTAGAGACAAACTCTAGGGTAAAACCCTTGACAGGAAAGACATAAAAACTGGAGGTATGAAATATTGCACATTTTATGCTCTTCACTGCATTCTTTCACTCAGTGATATTCTCCCCAGATTGATTGATTGATTGATTGATTGATTGATTGATTTATATATTTATTTATTTATTTATTTATTTATTTATTTATTTATTTATTTATTTATTTATTTTTGCAGTACGTGGGCCTCTCACTGTTGTGGCCTCTCCCGTTGCGGACCACAGGCTCCGGACGCGCAGGCTCAGCAGCCATGGCTCACGGGCCCAGCCGCTCCGCGGCACGTGGGATCTTCCCAGACCGGGGCACGAACCCGTGTCCCCTGCATCGGCAGGCGGATTCTCAACCACTGCGCCACCAGGGAAGCCCCGGATTTATTTTTAAAATGAGTTTTAAAGACCATATCAGAGTGGTTAAACAGCTTTGGCATGTTTTCTCAGCCAGAATCCTTTAAATGGAATCTGTATTAAATTTTTAAAAAATTTAATGGTAACAAATCCAAGGAGTTAACAATATTTACACTTAAGTGATGGAAAATTCCTAAAAGGAAGAAAAGTAAGAGAAAGAAAAAGGATTCAAGGGCAAAACCCATTATACTGATTTCCTCTCCAATGTGGTACAGAGGGAAAACCCAAGGATTCTGGAGTCAGTCCTGGGTTCAAATCATCCGTTGATACTCATTAGGTATATGACTGCAGATGAGAAACATTTACGCTTCTCTGTAGAAGATAAGCTATATGAATTCATACTCAACCTCATTATCCTTGTGTGAGTTAAAGGAGTACTATGGCCAGTATAGTGTTCTTTTATCCATAGGCTCATGTTTTATCATACAAAATATTGCTCCAATATACATCACCTAAAGCTTAAAAGTCATTTTTACTCTACAGAGTGTGGCTTTAATAGTTTATGGAAAAGTAGGTCTGATGTACACTTAGGTCATCAGTTATACCTCTTCCTCCCATATTCAGTGATCTATAAATCCAATGCATACTTAGAGTGGACATCATTTAATAAACTCTTAGTATTTTCCTAGGGTGACACAGCAAGGGCTTTCAGAAATCAGGTTTGTAAATTCAGTATGTCTCCAAAATCTGGCCCAAAACTAGCAAAGTTAAAATTTTCCACTTGGCACGCTGGTTCAGGTCTCATAAAATCTGCTGTTTTCTGGCTTCCCCCAAACCCCTGATCTGACTTCCAGACCTGCATATACTTTCATAGCTTTCTCATGACTTCCTCCTTCTTATAAAAAGAACATGAGGTAAATGATACTTACACTCCACTTGAAAACTTCAAGCATGAGCGTCCAGTCTCATGTTCCCCAAATGCAGCCGGGGAAAGCTGCTTTCACAACACTGTTAATGCTTCATTACCAAACGAGATGTGGGTGACAGCAGCATTCTCTCTGACAGTTCAAATGGCACATTTCTGAGACAGTGTTTAATTCAGGACTACAAGTGGACAGAGCTATCCAGACCTCTTCACCACCCTTATTATGGGTTTCAATTTTGTTGCTGGTATTTTTCCCCCTTTTTAATAGGTGAGGCAGCTGACAACTGAATTAGTACACTCTCCTTAGTATGCCAGTGGCTCATGACAATAGCCTAAGGGGGAAGATATAGATAACTGAGAAGTTTTCTCACTGTTGTGATATATTTTTTCATATGGTTAATAAGGCAATTGAAATGACATTCTGTCACAGTGGTATAATACAGTGAGCTTGTGATTTCCCTTGTGCTACCACTAGGAGGAGATGCATTTTGTTTAATACTTTTTTTTTTGAAAAGAAGAGGAAGAAGAAGAAAAGAATATGTTTAAAAATGTGACGGTCTGCAAACTTGAACATCCTTAGTGTAACGAGGTAAAAGCAGCACCTAACGCTCATGGGAGGGGGGCTGGGCTTTTTCTGGTGATTAAAAGGTTAAGCAGAATTAATAAAGAAGACTTAAAAACCTAAAGAAAATAGTTCTTTATCAAACAGCATTGTAAGGCAGAAAAGCTTTCCAAGGCATCAAGTTTTACACCGCCAGAAGACGGGCCAAGGGTTAGGACCACTTTCTCATACTGGGATGTCTGTAGTTCCATTAGGGAGAGGACTGGAGATATCAGATATTGGTAACTTTAAGATAGGCTAAGGAAGTAGAATGTGGGAACTGAACAAAGAGAAGAATGGAAGTGAAGGAGTATCCACTTATATGAGAACTGCTACAACCTCCAACAGAGTTCACTGTGCATTGTTGAGAGGTTGGGAAATACCTCAGAGAGTCCCCACACCTGATTACCAGGCTGAGGAGATATTGACAATCCCACTGTGAACCACTCAGTTAAGAGGAACATAAACAGACAGACAACTCCTCAAGCACAAGGTTCTTAAAGACAGTTTTCCATAAGTTTTCTCCCTCTTAGGACAGTGATGGACACCAGCTTGAGAACAATATATAGGGTCCTTTACTATACTTGAGTGTATTTATTTGTAGATTCTTCTGCCTGGGCAAAGCAGACATCAGGGCAGTCTTTTTGCCTGTCTCTCGCAAGTAATTTAGCTTTCGCCAAAGTAATGTGGACCTGAAATAGTAACTTGTCCCATGTCTGGATGAACACATGTGTGGAGCTGAGAAACGAGGAGGCAGAACATGGTTTCCAAACATCTATTACTCAAGTGAAACAACCTTTTCAAGAGGAAGATTAGATTCGACATGCAAGTGTGATTGGAGCATTTTGGTTCACTACTACATTGCTTCAACTTATTCCTGTGACACAGTAATGCTCAGGAAGAGCTGGTGCTCTAGTAGTTAACACATGGTCTCTATTTTATATAAAGTGATTTAATAACGATCATTGCAATTACAACCAAGGGTGAAATAAATGCCAACTGGGGAAACTGATGTTTGAACAATAACAACAAAAAATGGTGTTTTTGTGCCTATCAAACACCATTAAAAGACCTACTAGGACATCTTTTTAACAAAATATTTTAATATATACTTAAAAATATACAAACATTTAACTAAAACACAGACCCTGAGCAGAAGAAGAATACCTAGGGAAATGCATAGGAGGATGTTATAAAAATATTAATGAACTGCTTAAACAAGCTCCAGAGACAGGTGTGAGCCACGGCTATCAGCGCAGACACCAGAGATGGGCATGAAACTCTAACGCTGCTGCTGCAGTGACGAAGAAGCCTGTGTGAAAGCACAGGTCACTATCCACACCTCCCCTCCCGAGAGCCTGTGCAGCCCGCCACTGCCAGGATCCCGTGATCCAGGGACAACTTCCCCAGAAGAACACATGGCGCGCCTCAGGCTGTTGCATCACGCTGGCCTCTGCCGCCGCAGGCTCGCCCCCCATTCCATTATAATTACCATACCCCTCCCTCCTCCTGGCCTGAGTGAGCCAGAGCTCCTGAATCAGCTGCTCCTTTAACTCCCTCCTGTCTGTCTGGGTGAAGAAAAGATGCCAGAGAGCAACCTACATGAAGAGGCGGGGCCAAATCCAAAGCTGAACCCCAGGAGCTGTTCAAACAAAGAAGAGAAAGGGAAATCTCTCCGTGCAGACCCAGGAGCAGAGCACTGAATCTCCACATTCAACCTGATGTACCTGCATCTGTGGAAGACCTGAACAGACAACGAATCATCCCAAAACTGAGGCGGTGGACTTTGGGAGCAACTGTAGACTTGGGGTTTGCTTTCGGCATCTAATTTGTTTCTACTCTCATGTTTATCTTAGCTTAGTATTTAGAGCTTATTATCATTGGGAGATTTGTTTATTGATTTGGTTGCTCTCTTCCTTCGTGTATATATATATATATATATATATTTTTTTTTCCTTTTTCTCTTTTTGTGAGTGTGCATGTGTATGCTTCTTTGTGTGATATTGTCTGGATAGGTTTGCTTTTACCATTTATCCTAGGATTCTGTCTGTCTGTTTTTTTTTAGTATAGGTTTTAGCACTTGCTATCATTCGTGGATTTGTTTATTGGTTTGGCTGCTCTCTTCGAGAGCTCTTCCAGAGATCTCCAACTCAACACTACACCCATCTCCACTCAAAGACCAGCAAGCTAAACTGTGGGACACCCCATGCCAAACAACAGGAACACAACACCACCCATTAGCAGAGAGGCTACCTAAAATCATAATAAGTTCACAGACACCCCAAAACACACCACCAGACGCTGTCCTGCCCACCAGAAAGACAAGATCTAGCCTCATCCACCAGAACAAAGGCACCAGTCCCTTCCACAAAGAAGCCTACACAACCCAGTGAACTAACCTTACCCACCGGGGGAAGACAGCAAAAACAACAGGAACTACGAACCTGCAGCCTGTGAAAAGGAGACCCCAAACACAGTAAGTTAAGCAAAATGAGAAGACAGAGAAATATACAGCAGATGAAGGAGCAAGGTAAAAACCCACCAGACCAAACAAATGAAGAGGAAATAGGCAGTCTACCTGAAAAAGAATTCAGAATAATGATAGTAAAGATGATCCAAAATCTTGAAAATAGAATAGAGAAAAAATAAGAAACATTTAACAAGGACCTAGAAGAACTAAAGAGCAAACAAACAATGATGAACAACACAATAAATGAAATTAAAAATTCTCTAGAAGGAATCAATAGCAGAATAACTGAGGCAGATGAACGGATAAGGGACCTGGAAGACAAAATAGTGGAAATAACTACCGCAGAGCAGAATAAAGAAAAAAGAATGAAATGAATGGAGGACAGTCTCAGAGACCTCTGGGGCAACATTAAATGCACCAACGTTCGAATTACAGGGGTCCCGAAGAAGAAGAGAAAAAGAAAGAGATTGAGAAAATATTTGAAGACATTACAGTTGAAAACTTCCCTAATGTGGGAAAGGAAATGGTCAGTCAAGTCCAGGAAGAACAGAGAGTCCCATACATGATAAATCCAAGGAGAGACATGCCAAGACACACATTAATCAAACTATCACATATTAAATACAAAGAAAAAATATTAAAAGCAGCAGTGGGAAAGCAACAGATAACATACAAGGGAATCCCCAAAAGGTTAACAGCTGAGCCTTCAGCAGAAACTCTGCAAGCCAGAAGGGTGTGGCAGGACATATTTAAAGTGATGAAATGGAAAAACGTACAACCAAGATTACTATTCCCAGCAAGGATCTCATTCAGATTCAGTGGAGAAACTAAAACATTTACAAACAAGCAAAAGCTAAGAGAATTCAGCACCACCAAACCAGCTTTACAACAAATGCTAAAAGAACTTCTCTAGGCAGGAAACACAAGGGAAGAAAAAGACCTACAAACACAAACCCAAAACAACTAAGAAAATGGTAATAGGAACATACACATCGTAAACTACCTTAAATGTAAATGAATTAAATGCTCCAACCAAAAGACATAGACTGGCAAAATGGAAACAAAAACAAGACCCATATATATGCTGTCTACAAGAGACCCACTTCAGACCTAGGGACACATACAGACTGAAAGTGAGTGAATGGAAAAACGTATTCCATGCGAATAGAAATCAAAAGAAAGCTGGAGTAGCAATGCTCATATCAGACAAAATAGATTTTAAAATAAAGACTATTACAAGAGACAAAGAAGGACACTACATAATGATCAAAGGATCGATCCAAGAAGAAGATATAACAATTGTAAATATTTATGCACCCAACATAGGACCACCTCAATACGTAAGGCAAATACTAACAGCCATAAAAGGGGAAATCGACAGTAATACAATCATAGTAGGAGACGTTAACACCCCACTTTCACCAATGGAAAGATCATCCAAAATGAAAATAAATAACAAAACACAAGCTTTAAAATACACATTAAACAAGATGGACTTAATTGATAGTTATGGGACATTCCATCCAAAAACAACAGAATACAGTTTCTTCTCAGGTGCTCATGGAGCATTCTCCAGGATAGAACATATCATGGGTCACAAATCAAGCCTTGGTAAATTTAAGAAAACTGAAATCATATCAAGTAACTTTTCTGACCACAATGCTATGAGACTGGATATCAATTACAGGAAAAAATCTGTAAAAAATACAAACACATGGAGGCTAAACAATACACTACTAAATAACCAAAAGATCACTGAAGAAATCAAAGAGGAAAGCAAAAAATATCTAGAAACAAATGACAATGAAAACACAACGACCCAAAACCTATGGGATGCAGCAAAAGCAGTTCTAAGAGGGAAGTTTATAGCAACACAATCCTACCTCAAGAAACAAGAAACATCTCAAATAAACAATCTAACCTTACACCTAAAGCAATTAGAGAAAGAAGAACAAAAAAACCCAAAGTTAGCAAAAGAAAGAAATCATAAATGTCAGATCAGAAATAAATGAAAAAGAAATGAAGGAAACAATAGGAAAGATCAACAAAACTAAAAGCTGATTCTTTGAGAAGATAAACAAAACTGATAAACCATTAGGCAGACTGATCAACAGAAAAAGGGAGAAGACTCAAATCAACAGAATTAGAAATGAAGAAGGACAAGTAACAACTGACAATGCAGAAATACAAAGGATCATGAGAGATTACTACGAGCAACCATATGCCAATAAAATAGACAACCTGGAAGAAATGGACAAATTCTTGGAAAAACCCAACCTTCTGATACTGAACCAGGAAGAAATAGAAAATATAAACAAACCAATCACAAGCACTAAAATCGAAACTGTGATTAAAAATCTTCTGAAAAACAACAGCCCAGGACCAGATGGTTTCATAAACGAATTTGAACAAACATTTAGGGAAGAGCTAACACCTATCCTTCTCAAACTCTTCCAAAATATAGCAGAGGGAGGAACACTCCCAAACTCATTCTACAAGGCCACCATCACCCTGATACCAAAACCAGACAAGGATGTCACAAAGAAAGAAAACTACAGGCCAATATCACTGAAGAACATAGATGTAAAAGTCCTCAACAAAATACTAGCAAACAGAATCCAACAGCACATTAAACGGATCATACACCATGATCAAGTGGGGTTTATTCCAGGAATGCAAGGATTCTTCAATATACGCAAGTCAATCAATGTGATACACCGTATTAACAAACTGAAGGAGAAAAACCATATGATCATCTCAATAGATGCAGAGAAAGCTTTCGACAAAATTCAACACCCATTTATGATAAAAACCCTGCAGAAAGCTGGCATAGAGGGAACTTTCCTCAACATAATAAAGGCCATATATGACAAACCCACAGCCAACATCATCCTCAATGGTGAAAAACTGAAAGCATTTCCACTAAGATCAGGAACAAGACAAGGTTGCCCACTCTCACCACTATTATTCAACATAGTTTTGGAAGTTTTAGCCACAGCAATCAGAGAAGAAAAAGAAATAAAAGGAATCCAAATCGGAAAAGAAGAAGTAAAGCTGTCACTGTTTGTAGATGACATGATACTATACATAGAGAATCCTAAAGATGCTACCAGAAAACTACTAGAGCTAATCAATGAATTTGGTAAAGTAGCAGGTACAAAATTAATGCACAGAAATCTCTTGCATTCCTGTACACTAATGATGAAAAATATGAAAGAGAAATTAAGAAAACACTCCCATTTACCACTGCAACAAAAAGAATAAAATATCTAGGAATAAACCTACCTAAGGAGACAAAAGACCTGTATGCAGAAAAGTATAAGACACTGATGAAAGAAATTAAAGATGATACAAATAGATGGAGAGATATACCATGTTCTTGGATTGGAAGAATAACATTGTGAAAATGACTATACTACCCAAAGCAATCTACAGATTCAATGCAATCCCTATCAAACTACCACTGGCTTTTTTCACAGAACTAGAACAAAAAATTTCACAATTTGTATGGAAACACAAAAGACCCCGAATAGCCAAAGCAATCTTGAGAATGAAAAACGGAGCTGGAGGAATCAGGCTCCCTGACTTCAGACTATACTACAAGGCTACAGTAATCAAGACAGTATGGTACTGGCACAGAAACAGAAATATTGATCAATGGAACAGGATAGAAAGCCCAGAGAAAAATCCATGCACATATGGTCAACTTATCTTTGATAAAGGAGGAAAGAATATACAGTGGAGAAAAGGCAGCCTCTTCAATAAGTGGTGCTGGGAAAACTGGACAGCTACATGTAAAAGAATGAAATTAGAACACTCCCTAACACCATACACAAAAATAAATTCAAAATGGATTAAAGACCTAAATGTAAGTCCAGACACCATCAAACTCTTAGAAGAAAACATAGGCAGAACACTCTATGACATAAATCACAGCAAGATCCTTTTTGACCCACCTCCTAGAGAAAGGGAAATAAAAACAAAAATAAACAAATGGGACCTAATGACACTTCAAAGCTTTTGCACAGCAAAGGAAACCATAAACAAGACGAAAAGACAACCCTCAGAATGGGAGAAAATATTTGTAAATGAAGCAACTGACAAAGAATTAATCTGCAAAACATACAAGCAACTCATGCAGCTCAATATCAAAAAAACAGACAACCCAATCCAAAAATGGGCAGAAGACCTAAATAGACATTTCCCCAAAGAAGATATACACATTGCAAACAAACACATGAAAGGATGCTCAACATCACTAATCATTAGAGAAATGCAAATCAAAACTACAATGAGATATCACCTCACACCAGTCAGAATGGCCATCATCAAAAAATCTACAAACAGTAAATGCTGGAGCGGGTGTGGAGAAAAGGGAACCCTCTTGCACTGCTGGTGGGAATGTAAATTGATACAGCCACTATGGAGAACAGTATGGAGGTTCCTTAAAAAACTACAAATAGAACTACCATACGACCCAGCAATCCCACTACTGGGCATATACCCTGAGAAAACCATAATTCAAAGAGTCATGTACCAATATGTTCATTGCAGCTCTATTCCAGGACATGGAAGCAACCTAAGTGTCCATCGACAGATGAATGGATAAAGAAGATGGGGCACATGTATACAATGGAATATTACTCAGCCATAAAAAGGAACAAAACTGAGTTTTTTGTAGTGAGGTGGATGGACCTAGAGACTGTCATTCAGAGTGAAGTAAGTCAGAAAAAAAAAACAAATACCGTATGCTAACACATATAAATGGAATCTGAAAAAAAAAATGGTTCTGAAGAACCTAGGGGCAGGACAGGAATAAAGTCGCAGACGTAGAGAATGGACTTGAGGATACGGGGAGGGGGAATGGTAAGCTGGGACGAAGTGAGAGAGTGGCATGGACATTTATACACCACCAAATGTAAAACAGATAGCTGGGGGGAAGCAGCCGCATAGCAGAGAGATCAGCTTGGTGCTCTTTGACCACCTAGAGGGGTGGGACAGGGAGGGTGGGAGGGGATATGAGGATATATGTATACACATAGCTGATTCACTTTGTTATACAGCAGAAACTAACACACCATGTAAAGCAATTATACTCCAATAAAGATGTTAAAAAATATTAACGAAGTTTGTATGAATATTTAACTTTTCTATAATAAATATTATGAAATTGGTTTTGGTTTCTTCTTAGAGTCAGAGTGAATCTTCTTTCTCTCATCTTGTTATAAGTTGAGTAGAGATAAGGGAACCCTTATTTATTGCTTTTTAGGACATTCATAATGCTCACCCATTCTTCTCAAACTTTTTTCCTAACCTCCAAACTCCCACCCTACTTTGGCCCTTACTTGCAAGACACCAATACTTAGTACTTGAGTAGAATAGCTGCTGTCAACACAGATTTGATTATACCCACCACTCCCCATTTCAAACACTCTACTGTTATTCTTCTGACCAGTTTGTGAGATCCAGAGTAGTGTCTTTACTCTATCTGTGCTACAGCTAAGCATGGTATAAGTCTGATACTGAAGCCGTGGATCGTTACCTAAAGGAAGGCAATACGGAAGGAGAAGGGAAGCTCTCTGGAAATCAGAAGCTAGAGGAAAGTTTGCTCTGGACCAGAGTACTTAGCAAGGGCCTTATCTCCCCTCCTCTCCAGAGCACATGTACAACAAAGAATTCTCTGTGTGTTGGCCATTTTCTGTTTTCTTGAGAAACTCTAAACTGAATGTCACAGGACTCTTAAGGTAACGGTCTTAAGGTCCCACAGACCTGATTTCTGAAAATTGCCAATCCATTTTCTCCTTCTGAGAAGGATGCCTCAGGAAGTTATTTAAACTCTTAAATTTTTCTTGGGACAAAAAGAATTAACTTGCTGTTAAGAACAAAATCATTCAGTGTTCCACTCTCCTCTTTGCAGTTCATAACCTAAGGATAGAACAAATTCTTGCCCTCAAGGATCTTACAGTCTCTCTCAAAACACAGTGTATTAGCATTTCAATAGTGCGATAATTCTGTGATGCTGTTGGAAATGTTTTATTTAAATGGGCACAACAGCTACATTTATTCTCATGAAGACTCACTGACAATATGGATTAACATTTGCCAGTGGGAAGTAGCTATTAACCTTGATATATGTGCATACATCCACATATGGTGGCCAAGTCTCTGTACAGAGTACATTTTCTAAGGTATAACAAGGGGGTGGAGGGAGGGAGGGAGTGAGGAGAGACCATGCTCTATTTACCATAGTCAGAATGTTTGAAAGCAGAGGAGAGTAGAGAGGTGGGTCCAGACCCCAGGCACAGGTGAAAGAACAAACATGTCTGATCAGCAACAACTCTTCTAAAACCTCTGCCTTTCAATACCAGAAAAAAAGAAATAGTCCTGTTCTTTAATTTTCGACTTACTGAGACTTAGTTACTATCTGGTATTTTTACAAAATCATCCAGGTGTATAGCATAAAAGCATTACCCCCATGTTGTTTTTTGATAATGATAATAATGCTAGTACTACTAATAATGGTCAGGACCTACAGGGCTGTTAAAAATGCATTTGGCATCTTCTATAGGAGAGTCCATTTAATTCTCACAACAGCTCTAAAGTTTAGAGTATTAATATTGCCCAGGATTTCACAATGTTTACCAGCGTGTCCAAAATTCTTGCTTAGCTTGTCAAACGCAACATTTCTCCTCCCTTCACTTTCCTCTGAGATTAACACCAGTCCTAACATCACTAGAATAGACAGTCTCTCATATACAGGAACAGAGCCACAAGTATATACATACCTATAAGAACCTCACAAATAAAAATGACAATAAAGTCTATAAAGCTCTCACTGCTACAACCTACCTAAAAAGCGTTTTATTACACAAAAGCATTTACAAATCAAGATTACCAATACCGTACAGATATATCAAGTCAGAAGTAATAGAAGATGCCCTTTTCAGAGATGCTGACTTTGAGGCTTCATACCTCTATGGTTTATCCCAGATTTAGAAACCCTGGCAGAGCTGTAGCAAAGCTCATCCTTTTTGGAATTCTATATTGCTGGCTGAAACTTCCAATCCCCTTGACACTACCATTGGTTTCAATGATGGAGTTCTTTTTGTTTGTTGTTTCTTTGCTCGTCTTTCTTATTTTTACTTGCTTTGATGTCTCTAATCCTACTGATCCATGCAGGTGACCAAACTCTCATCCATAATCTGTAGCATTAAAATTAAAGGAATGGTTTATAGATTCTAGGATTTTCTGAGTACCTCAAATAAATCCTTCCTAGGCCCCTCATGAACACATAAAACCAGGAGCAGAGGATGAAGTTAAATTGATCCCAATCAATGTACCACAAAGCATCAAATTGCATTCATTGCCAGTCAACAAACAAATAAAGATCTGTTCCTCCCCATTTTTAAAATAAATCTTGCTTTCATTATGTTCTACTTTTTTTCCTAGTGCTGCTTGATCACAAGTTGTTTTTTTTCTAGTAAGTTTAGATTCATGGGCTAATTCATCCTTCATTATATGATAAACAGCTTTTAGATTTCCACAGAATTCAATTTCTTGTGGCTTCCTTGAACTAAACACTTCTGAAATGCTTACACTATGTGCTACATTAAGAAAAAATATTACCTCTTTTTCATAGCAAAATTCTATATCTCTTTAAAGAAAACAGATAGGATGGAAATAAGTGCACTTTCTCCCAGTCACATTAAACAGAAAGGTTAAGCTCCTACTGACAGGAAAGATGTATTTGCAAGTGATTAGTTATATTTCTATCATAGTGCTTGTCTGTGTTCTTCCTTTGATGTTTAAACAAAGCTCTTGAACATGCTGGGTTGTATGCTCTGATGTTGATTTATAGGTAGAACTGAATTCCAAACACTAAGCCAGTAGGTAGGCTTTAATAAAAGGCACAGACTTTCCTCCTGCTGGTTAGTATGTGACTAAGTGATATTGTTCTAGGGCACCAATCTGTCAACACAGGTGTACAATGGGGGAGTCCTTCAGGCACAAAGACCTGGGCTACCCACAGAGGGCCACATTTTGCTCTACTGGATTGCTGGGTTATAAACCCTTAGAAGAAAAATAAACTGTGTTTAAAAACAAAACAAAACTGGTTTTTGTTCAACAGTGATCTTGACACACCTTCATAAGGAAGTGAACTGTACCTGGGATGGAGAAGCTGAAGGCAATGAGGCAGTCAGATGGCAGATGAGATGCAGGCCAGGCAGTGCCAGTCCTAAAGTAAGCACATCAGAAGGAATGATAGAGCATCTTCCACAGGCTTATCCACACCTAACTGGCTGACATCTCTCAGTGTGCTGGAGAGTGAGGATCGAGGCAGCATCGTGGGCAGCTCAATGAAGCTATCTGGTGGAGCCACAAAAAGAGGAAAAGTTAATGTAATAGAGAGATTTGGTTAAATTAATAGAGGCATCCCCATCTGGCCAAGCCCAGGGAGGTGTGAGTTACTGTAGTCATAAAATGAGGGCACGTGAAACACCTCACTCTGCAGACTTCATGATCTCAACACATATGAAACGCATAGGACCACACCATCATCTGAAGAAAGAGCAGCTTACTGTTCAGTGTTGCCAGAGATGCTTCATTTTCACCTGAATATTTTGCAATGCATTTCCCAAATAATGGATTGCAATTTCCACTTTATATCCAGTCTATTTGGGGACTCTCTAGGTGCAAGCAATGCAATGAAAGTAATCTCTTTAAGGACAGGAAACAGAGCCTAACAACAAGCAGACAATCTACTAACTAATCTAATCTACTAATCTACTAACAGGTATTGCTTTTGTTAAAGGAATAAATACATATATCATATAAAATATGTAAATAATAAAAAAATTTACAAACAACAAAGATACCACCAGCTAAAGTTAACCACTTTGCATTTCCTTCCAAATATTTTATGTCATTTACACAGGAATATTTCAACATATAGATACATAAATATATATATGCATACATACGCTATGTATAAACATATATATTTACGAACACGGGGTATATGCTCTGTTTTGTAATTTTCTTTTCTCACTTACCTTCTATTGTGAATATATTTCATGTAAAAAAATTAATTTACACCTTTATTTTAAGGCAAAAAATTCTCAATAATTGAAAGTTTAGATTTTTCTCCAAACTTTATTATTGTAAAAATGTGCAAGAGATCTTAAATATAGTAGATATAAATACTTGCTTTCTGAACTAGTGAATGCATGTGTCTGGGTTGGGCCACCCCAAAATACACCTCAATTGCACCCTGATTGTTTTGAAGTAAAGTTACTTAAGAAAATCCCGATACAAGGGAGACACTTTGATGCTCCGCTCTGTCTCCCTGCAAGTAGGAAATAAGTCTCCCATGTGAACGTTGCCGTCCTTGCTTCTGGAAGTAGCAGGGCACCCTTATTACCAGAGACAGAAAATTTGGGGATGAGAAGCCAGTAGAAACAAAACTTGTTACTCCTTTAATTGACTACCTCAAGCCCAAACTCCATTTAGATTCTTCACTAACTAGGCATACAAAACCTAGGTTTCTTTGTTCTGTCAATTCCTCACAAATTTGTTGTTTCTTGTCTACCCAGTAGAAAAACTTCCTGCTTTGGTCACTTCTTAGGTTCCAAGACTATGAGACTTCTCCACGCATGAATTAAATTTGTTTTTTGGGACTTCCCTGATGGCACAGTGGTTAAGAATCTGCCTGCCAATACAAGGGACACGGGCTCGAGCCCTGGTCCGGGAAGATCCCACATGCTGTGGAGCAACTAAGCCCATGCACCACAACTACTGAGCTTGCGCTCTAGAGCCCATGAGCCACGACTACTGAGCCCGCGTGCCACAACTACTGAAGCCCGCACACCTAGAGCCCGTGCTCCGCAACAGGAGAAGCCACTGCAATAAGAAGGCCGCACACCGCAACGAAGAGTAGCCCCCGCTAGCTGCAACTAGAGAAAGCCCGTGGGCAGCAACGAAGACCCAGCACAGCCAAAAATAAATAAATAAATAAATAGATAAATAAATTTTTTTAAATTGTTTTTTGTTTTGCTCTTGCTAGTCTTTCTTGTGTCAATTTTATTATTAGTCCAGGAACAAGTACTCAAGAGGAGTGGAGAGGAAAATTTTCCCCTCCTCACACATGAAAATGAGCATCCTTTACTACATGTTTCTTTCCTCAGAGCCAATTTTCCCTTTAAACATAGTTAAAATATTTGTTTTCCTAGGTGACGTTCGACTAACAGCTGGGAATTTTTAACTTCGACTTAAAGAGAAAATTTTTCCTTGTTCCAAATTTGCTCTAAGGAGTTTATACCAAATTGTACACTAACTCATATGTTTCTTATAGATGAACCTTAATAGTGGGAAGAACTTGTGAATAGCCTTTTCTTCACTCAAAGAGGTTACGGAAATACTACAAAATCTAAGGACGGTAGGACACCCTAATAAACTCTTCCTAAAAGTTGATGTTTGATATTCAGATATTTCTAACCAACATATCTTATCAGAATTTTTAGTTCAGTGTATATCTAAACCTCGTCCCTAATTACATAATTATAGAATAAAAACACTTGTTGCTTATGCCTATTGTTTCACGTGTCAATATTTAAGACCATTTGGCCAAAATTCCACACCCACTCACGTGTGCTTTGATTCTTTATTAATTAATCTACTTTTCTCTTCTTAGTTATCTTTTTTTCTTAAATTGTATCCTCTAATTCAAAACTCAATAAACTATGGCTAACAGGCCAAATTCAACCTATGTCCTGTTTTCCTTATGACCCTCAAGCTAAAAAAATTGTTTTTTACATGTTCAAAGAATTATAAAAGAAATAAAGAATATGCAACACAGACCATTTGTGGGCTACAAATCCAAAAATATTTACTATTTGGCCCTTTACAGAAAAAGTGTGCTGACCCCTGCTCTTCTCCCACAACAGTCTAGGCTAATGCTAGATTTTCCAAACAGATTCTTGGAGATATCGTTTTACTGATAATTAATTGTGATGATGATGATAGTGTTGGAAAGAGAAGGAAATGGGTGTATCATTCTGTAGTCCAGTGAGTTTAGAAAACCCTAAATTAAACAAAGTTATCCTATTTTCTTATTGTTGAGTGTCTTAGCATATTAATGTGCTAATATGCATTTTGAATCTCCAAAAGTGGCAAGACTATGCAGCAAAGTGCATTATTTCTCAATCTTACTAATATGGATGTTCTGTAATATAGAGATGGTGTTCTATGAAAATTTGTGGAGACAGAGTCTTTGAAATGAGGAGAAAATAATATCAAAAGTAAAAGGAGGGTATGATAAATTTGTTTTTAGCACACTGATGCATTCTAAGTATATCCATCCTATTGTTTTTCAGGATTAACATATTCTCAAGATAACAGCTATATCTACACATAAAAAAATGTCTAATTCAGAATTTGCTTAGATTTTCCAGGGTCATTTTCCTTTGAAACTCAACTCTCTACTATAGAGGACAGTAGGGATGGAAGAGCAGAAATGTATTTATGTTGAATTATGAAAGTAAGTACTTGCTCTTTTTATTGTGAGTCAGTGTTTATAGACTGTTAGATGTAACATTTACTCTGCCTAGTTCTATCTGCCACTAGTAGCTCCATAAGAGGAAGGACTACATTCAACAACATAGAAAATTTAACTACATATAGAAGATGCTGGCTGATGAAGTGTTACCTTTTCTAGTTCTCAGCTATGTCTGCTCTGCAGCTGCATTTTGAATGAATGTTGTCTACTTACCAGCTTTGTTTACAAATTATTGACCTTCAAAGACTAAACCTACAATTGCACTCTTGAGTAGAGGGCTGCTCTGATCACCACACGTTACATTTGTCTAGGTAGACATAAATATTGATGTGTGCATGTTCACATTTTCCCCCACCCCTGACATACACAACATCAGAACATTTTAGGTAAACTGTAAAACTTGTGGATAAAGTGCATACAAAAACAACATGGTAGAGCTTTCAATAATTTCCCTTACAGATTTTTAAAAACAGACTCTGTGCCCATTAACTATTGAATTGTTAATATTTAATATTCTTCAAGTCAGAGAGTTGGACCAGATGATTTCTAGAATTTATCTTGGAATTATGATTATAGGATGCTCTTGGTACCTGATCTATATGTTACTGAACTCAGGTTCAGCTGCCTGTCGCTCAAGAAGCCAATACTGAGAGACAGGTGTTGGGTAAAAGGAAAGATAGCATCATTGAGGAAGCCGGCAATCCTGGGGTGAAGGTGGACTCATGTCCCAAAGAACCAACTCTCAACTCCCCAGGTTTTGCTCAGAGATTTTATAGGGAAAAGAGGAACAGGCTACATGCTGAGGAGGGGGTAATCTTCTATTTTCACAGATGACTGTCACCATAATGTGGCTCCATGTAGCCATTAGCTTGTGGTTGGAACATTATATGAGCCATAAATCTCTGGTTAGCTATTCTTGGAGAATAAGGATCAAGGGTGAAGCCTATAGAAAAACTAATCGTCAGTCTTGAAATGCATCAACAGCTTTCTCCATCTGCAGCAAGCTAAGCTAACTTAATGGTGAACTAGGGTAGAAGTCAGGCATAGAAAGCACAACATCACAGCCATATCATAACTAAGAAACAGAGTTAGAATAATGCTGAGGAGCTGAGAGTCCCTAGTTACAGTCTCACTGCCTAGTTACATATAGAATCAAATACTTTTACATTTAACCTAGCCTTCTGTATATTTCTCTACTTTCACAAACCTTCACACACTCTTAAAAGCTCTCCAAATCCAAGTTTTTCTTTTTTTAAAAAAAAAAACAATTCCTATTTTATAGGGTAAGGAGATGGTACTTAACAACTTTTTTATTGCCCAACTATTTTAACTAGCACTTTCAATCTCACTATTTTGATGTGGACTCAGATATTTTCAATCACAGAGCACAAAAATTATTTTGTACAACAAAATAAGGCGACAAAATTTGCCACCTCAAAATAGCTCTTTGGTATGTGGAGTAATTTGAAAACAATTAAGGACCAAAAGATTCAGGAAGAAACTTTGACCTTCCTGCTATCTGCCTAGAACAATGTAGATAGAGAATTTGTTCCAGGAAGGGAGCTAGCACCACAGATAACTACAGTATGAACTGGGTGTGTAGATAGGGCTGAACCTAGCAAAGTCTGCTAATCGGTTTCCCATTGTCTCTGCCTGGCCCAGCAAACATTTATTTATTGAACATTGCTCTTCCATCCCCATGTGAAAGTCTTCCTCCCTCCTGAAGTCCCAAACCACTGCCCCAAGCACCTTCTTTTGTCTTTAGCTTAAAGATGACATTAAAGGTGAGGGCTTCAGCCATTTTGGCAAGTTAATCAACTTTCCTGAGTGTCTCCCATTTACATTTATATTTATGTTTGTATTTATATTTATAGGTTATTAAACTTTTATTTGATTTCCTCCTGTTAATCTGTCTCATGCCAATTTAATTCTTAGACCAACCAGAAGAACCTAGAAGGGTAGAGGAAAATTTTTCCTCCTCAACATTTGGAAGAGAAAAATGAAAAGTGGAAAAGAAAATTGAATAATCAAAGTTATCCTTGAGTACATCCACCAATTTATCAATTGTGTCATTGAAAAATAAAGCTATATTGTTTTAACATCCTCTGTAACACTCCACCTGATGCTACAAAATACCACCGGGTCAAAACTCTTAAGATATTGTGATTTATAATAGATGTATATTTAGTCTTTTCCCCATTTCTGGTGCAGAGCTCCTAAAACCCTTGGAATTTCCTGGGCAATGAAAGCAATAAACGTGTCTTTTTTTATGTCAATGAGGTGACCTTTGGACCCTACCTAAGTATGGGGGTGGGGTGCCAGTGGAGCCAAGCATGTGATTAGAAGATTGAGGCTTTCAGTCCCACCCCCTGAACTCTGGGGAGGGAACAGGGGTTAGAGATTGAGTTCAATCGCCACTGGACAATGATTTAATCTATCGTGCTTATGTAATTAAGCCTCCATAAAACTCCCCCTAAAAATGGGGTTTGGAGAGCTTTTCTGTTGATGAACACGTGGGGGTGCTGGGAAATCGGAGAGCCTGGTGAGGGCATACAAGCTTTGCAGCCCTTCCCACATACACTGCCCTAAGCCTCTCTTCCATCTGGCTGTTCCTGAGTTATATCCTTTTATAACAAACCAGTAATCTAGTGATTAAGTGGGTTTTCTGAGCTCTGTGAGCCACTCTAGCAAATTAATTGAACCCAAGGAGAGTGTCCCTGGAACCTCTGATTTTTACTTGGTCAGAAGCACAGATAACGATGGGGGATTGCAATTGGCCTCTGAAGTGGAAGGTGGTCTTGTGGGACTGAGCCCTTTACCTGTGGAATTTGATGCCATCTCTGGTGTCAAAACTGAATTGAATAGTAGGATATCCAGTTGGTGTCCTGAGCATCGCTTGGTAGTGTAGAGAGAACCCTCCCTCCACCCCACCATGACACTGGGTGCTCAGAACCCAAATAGCTCTGGAAATGATTCATATATAGCATTATGTAAACTTCTGATTTAATGTTTTCCTTAAATAACAACAACATTGTGTTTTGGGGCTTTCATCAAAGACCTAGATAAATGATTTCTGGATTTCACATTTTCAATTTTTAAAAGTATTCACAAATTAAAAGTGACTTTGTCACGGCAATAATTCAAATTCTTAATTCTTAACTAGAATAGCTTCAACGGCAAGAGGCTATAATTATGTCCCCACTGGAGAACTTTTCTTCTAAACTCGTATGTGCAACTCAGTCACCTCAAATTTACCATCCCAACTCCCTGCTTACCAGCTGTTTGAACTCTATAAAGTACGACACTCTATATATAATATATATGTAAAAGATACTATACAAAGTATCTCTTGAAATCTCAGTTTCCACATCTGTAAAGTAGAAGAAACAATTTTTCTTCTCCCATAGATTACTTGGAAGTATTAAATGTGAAAGTTCATGTAAAGCATCTAGAAGGCTGTGCCTGACATATTCTTACATTTAATACAGCTTTTTGTTGCTGTTGTTATTTTCATGAGTTTCTCCTTAAAACCTGTTCCTTCTTTTAAGGTCCTTATACTGGTTAATAACTACATGATATATCCAACCACTCGATCCAGAAACTTAGGAAACTATTGTTTTCTCTTTATCTTCTAAATCCAATCTGTCAGGAAGCCTGGCTCATCCTACAACCTACATATAACCAGACTGCTTTCTCTCCTTTCCATTTCTATTGCTACTGCAGCCCCTCATGATTTTTCCCCTGGATTTCACAATGGTACCCAGATTATTTCCCCAATCTTCTGTTTTAGCTCCTTCCAGGATAACCTGTTGCTTCAGGGATATGTTTAAAACTCTTAGCTCATTCCCAGCTCCAAACTTTTGCGGCTCCTTATTAAGTACAAAGTAAAAACACAAACTGCAGCCCATCAAATCAGGCTTTTTATGATCCAACTCTAGCTACAAGATTTCTTTGCTACCATGTTGCAACAATGCCACTAATAATCTCTGCAACATGCTATACTGTTCATTCATTTAAACACTGTAATTATTATTATTTTTTTTTGTCAAATACCTCAACTTCCCCTGATCATTCTTTTTTTGTGTGTGTGGTACGCGGGCCTCTCACTGTTGTGGCCTCTCCCGTTGCGGAGCACAGGCTCCGGACGCGCAGGCTCAGCGGCCATGGCTCACGGGCCCAGCCGCTTCGCGGCATGTGGGATCTTCCCGGACCGGGGCACGAACCCGTGTCCCCTGCATCGGCAGGCGGACTCTCAACCACTGCGCCACCAGGGAAGCCCCCCCTGATCATTCTTTATATTTCATGTCCCAGCTTAATTTTCCCCTTCTTTACCAAGCCATCAATCACATCTTCAATTTCATTCTGTCTCTTGTAATGCAGAGAAAGTTAAATAATCTGCCCCTTGTGCGAATACTGAACTTCATAAATACATTTGTTATAGTGATTATCACATCATTTAAAAATGATATGTTTTATGTTTGCTTTTTCTTGGATCCTCTGTTAAAAGATATGTCCACAGAGTCTAGTTTAATACCTGACACATAGAAAGGAAACACAGTGCCATGTAGATGAAGTATGAAAAGAAAACTTGTTTGGTTTAAAACGTTTGGGTCTTAATAGTTCCCTCTATATGTACAGGGGATTTTTTCCCTCTAATTTCTTCTAACAAAAATGCATCCTAGTATTAGACTCCCTTAAAAGTCATTTTTATATGAGGGTCATTTGGAATTTTACCCAGTTTTACTGAGATTTGAGGTAACCTTATACCTTTTCTTTCTAACCTCAAATCACATTCATTCTTTCCCTAAGCTGCTTAATCAATCAAAATGAAAGAATACATTGGATTAGATAAGACCCATCAGGTCTATTTTTATAGGTGTATCAGCCAGGGTTCCAGCAGACAAACAGAACCAGTAATATATATCTCTATATAGGGAATTTTTTGCAAGGAATTGGCCTATCCAATTGTGGAACAAATTAGGCAAATTCAAAATTCATAGGGCAGGCTGTCAGAAAGTGTGGGCTGGAAACTCTTGGGCCTAAGCTGACTCTATAGTCCACACACAGAATTTCTTCTTCCTCATTCTACTCCCAAAGCTTTTCAACTGATTGGATCAGGCCCACTTCAGATTGTCAAGAATAATCTTCTTTACATAAAGTCAACTGATTATAAATGTTAATCACATCTATAAAACACTTTTATTGCAACACCTAGATTAGTGTTTGACTGAATAATTGGATACTATAGCCTACTCAAGTTCATACCTAAAAATGCTAGAATTTCATTCTTTTTAACAAAAAGACAAATATAAATATAATAACTCATTATACATTAGTAATACTTACTTTAAAATCACATGATAATACTACTTATATACACTTTATAATTCCAGAGTTGATCACTAAATTTGCATTTTCATCAGGAGTACTTTTTTTAGCTTTCTTAGAACAATCTTTATCAACTTTATTTATCATCAGATGATCTGTATAAGCTAGTGTGTGACTCCCTCCCTCTTCTGGTCCGAGGCATTGTAAGGCAAGCTTCTTGCACCATTAATACCCCAAAATGAACATGGGTAGAGAGGAAGAAGGAGAATAAGTGGCAAATTTTGCGTTTCTTAATTAAGGATACTATCTAATTAAATGATGAATGCTTGTATGCTCTCAACAATTCAGAGCAGTGAAAATATAGAAAGAGAACAAGACTGCCTGCCCAAAACAATAACATATATTTGGGGACAAAGAAGATGCTACATTCTCTCTCTTTTTTTTTAATTATATAGTTATGCCATTTTTATCAAGTAATTCAGCCTAATATTATTGGCATTTGTACAACAAAACCTTCTTTTAATATAGAGAGAAAACTGTGTTTTAGGATTCTATGGCAATTTTGTTTCTACTTTTCCTAAGTACCACCCTGGAGATGGCTCCACCCTAGCAATATTATTATCCAAAATTTTTCAGCTTAATAAAATGACATTGGCTTTTAAATTTTTATTAATTTACAGTGTAATTTTCACAACCTTCACTTGAACTCATAATAAAGCATACCCCTCGGTCTATCATTATACCAAAAGCTTTCCATTTATTCCTAAATCCAAAATCAATCTTATTTCATCTTAATTTTAAAATCCAAAATTCTGAACTAGTATTTTCTGACTTCACTCTGACTACCACGGCAGTATTCTCCCTTGTCAATTCTGAAATATGAAATGAGAAATCTGCTTTTATCAATCTAGCTAGAGGAATGAAATTCAGACTTCTAAAATGCAGCAAAGAAATTGAGTCAGGCAGGAAAAAAAATAATGAGAAAGTTAGGATGCCTTAGTGAGCAGACAGAGTCATTTTATGTAGAAGTTTCCCTCAAGCAACTAAATTGAGCCCAAACAAGCCTATTTTTCTGAAACTTGCTTTACCCGCCATTCCGTCACAAAATACATTGTAATAATATCATAAAACAGCTTGAGACGAAGAAGGATTCTGATTGACTGTTCAACATTCCAAAAGGGTAGATTAATATCTGCGAATCTCACAGCTGAAGCATTTTAATGCAAACTTGCAGTTTGTGGGAATTGAATGTGTCCACAAAAATCATTTATTTATATATAGAAAATGGGGGGGGGAATAGACATTTCATAATAGCAATGAGTCCAGGGGATGCTGTTATCATAAGCTAATCACATCCCATGGGCATGATAGCACTCAGCTGTGTCCCCTGTCTTGTATTGCTCCAGAGGAATGATTATCTCATGATAATAACACTTATCGTGGCTTAGTGGGTAATAAGAAAAAAAAATAACTTTCTTCCCAAGTTCTTGGGTATTTATTTATCAGCTAACTTTTTCCCTCTTGAGCTCTGGTCATATGTTACTTCCTGCTTAGGAAACAAAAAGAAATTCTGTGTTCTGATATTTTCTGTTGGCAAAGTGCAAAAAAAACACAAAATCGTGTGACTGTAGTGATCTGACCATGAAAGAGCAGCATTGCAGACAAGCTCTGATCTCCTGAGACCAGTGTACAGAAGATTCATACTTGCACTGACATTTTATAGGGTGTCTAGACTGGCTAATCCACTTTGGAGAAATGAATGTATTTTGTGGCATGGAAACAATAAGAGAAACAGATGCTTATACAATACTAGTTTTTGTGCTGTAACACACAACTGTCCAATATGTACACTTAATTGGAGCACATATATCATGCAACTTAAAACATGGTTGTCTCACTTAGACACAAACATCCTACCAGTGACCCTCACACTGCCAAACTGCCACGTATGTCGACAGAGATTCAAGGTTATGTCAGTCACAACAGCAGGGATGCCAGTGCATTCTGTCAGTCTTTACAGCTTAGAATACAAAGGCAATGGGAATGCTAAGGCAAAGTCATGGAGAAACAGAAAATCAAAAAGGAATTAGTGCAAAAAACAACAGAAAAGAAGTAAAGTGGAAGAAAGAGATTTTACAGCATGTTCTAGTTCATTTGTTGCTTACCTGATAATCCCCAAATTCCCTAATCTGCCATATTTTCTAATAAGATACTCATCTATGCATTTTTTAATTTCAAAAAATGTATCCTTAACACAATGCTTTCTGTGAAAAGTACACTATCTATAAGATGCACTTCTTTTTATATACTAAGATGGATACACAGCAATATGTCATATGTAATGTTTATAAAACTTAAAGGTAGATCCAATGAAATATCTGCCCTGTTAAACACAGTATAAAAAATCCAAATAATTCAACTGAAAAAAAGTGTGGTATATGTGTGTAGTAATATAAAACTAACTATGTGAGAACAGTGTTAATAAGTGTTGGTGCATGGAATTTTCATCTGAAGAGACAAAACTTCACAGACCACATTACGTACCTCACATAGGGAAACAGAGATTGTGGTCTATAGTGGGGCTAAAATAAAGAGTGAGACTGCTCTTACTCTCTACCTGACTATCAATAGGGCAGGTGGACCTGAACTAGTCATTTTATTTTCCCATTCATCAGCTTCAGTTTTTTTTTTTTTAAATAACGGTTTAGATAATTTCTTGTGCTCTGTCCAACTCTGACTTTCTAAGAATTTATAATTATATATGGATTACACTTCAGTTTACCTCACAGTGCACTATAAACAACAGTGGAAACCAAAAGCACCAACATAAATCTAAGGCCAAGAGCAGAAAGAAGAAAGGAAATGAACACAGAGACTATCTTTGGTTATACTGCAGTATAAGCAGGTTGCAGATCTGCCAATTTGGTCAGTTCAGTTAAATAACGAGTCTTCTGTGAAAAACTGTAAAATGCTATGTTCAAACTGTTCACTACACTTTAAAAAAAACTTCCAAATTGTTAGTGAAGTAAAATACCAGTATATTATTATTCATATTTTACTAAATGGCTGCAAATATTTTTACACAATACAAAAAGCAAATTAGTTGCTTTCAACATAAGATGGCAAGATGGTGATTTGGGCTGTCACGTTCATTCTCTCTACCTTCTAAAAACACCCCATAAAATAGATTAGAAGGAAAAGAATATTAAATGAAAGAAACAAATAATTAGGTTTATTTGGCTGGTCTAAAATGTGTTAGGTCAGTGAAGTCAGAAAAGGCATTGGGTGAAACCTACAAGATTACAGAGTGTTTACATTGTGACTAAAAGAAAGAGGTGACTAGCTTAGTTGGAGTTCTAGCAAACCTAGGAAATGTACCTGAATCTCAACTGCACCAATACCTTCCTGATCATTCCTTTATTCAAATATTCCTTATGTTGATGATTTATAAAAAGGTAAGTAATGCGCAAAAGCGTATTGAATAGTTAGGGATGAATGACACACAGTCCAACTAGCTCCACCCCAGAATGTATCAGAGGAAGATTTTTAGGGGGTTGAAGTGGAAAGTGAGGGCTCTCTTCTAGAACAGAGCCCCACAATGAGGAGGAACTTCTGGAATTGGAATCAAAATTGTGCAAGAGAGAAGGAAAGGGAAAGTCAAAATCAAAATGGTGGAGGGGACCAAAGTCAGGAAGATGGAGTTCTGTGAAGTTGGAAGTTTTCCTAAACTATGCCTCATTTAAAAGCAAACAAACAAATTCCATAGAAAAATGAGAGACAGAAAATGATTAAGAGCAAATTCCATGTGAATTTTTTAAAAAATAAAATAAGAGGAAGAAGCAAAATAACACTCCCACAGACAATAAAAGTATACAAGGAAGATTTGCTTGCAAAAGAGAACTAAGACCATTTTAAAACAAAAGAGCTTAAGAAAATGATAATGAACATTAAAGAGTAACATAAATTGAAATTAGAAAAATTTAAAAATGAGAAGATAGAATTAAAGTAAGAAAAAAGAAACATAAAGTCATTTCAAAAATGTAAAACAAACTATAAAGAGCATTTGAACTAATAAATACAACAGATAACACATTAAAGGAAATAGAAGGTGGAAAAAATTAAGTTCAAAAACAAATGAAAAAACATAGATGACAAACAGAATTTAAGAGAAAGTGACAATATAGAGTATATGTAAAAAAAAAACATATATGAAGAAGAAAAACAAAACAATAAAACAAACAAAAAGTACAAAAACTATTATTCAAGGTATCTTCTCTGAAATAATAAAATATTTAAAGCTACATATTGAAAGATTACAGTGCATACCTGATAATATTGACCCCCCCGAAAAAAAAATACCTAGATATATTCTAGCAAACTAAAAAAAATTTTTTGCTCAATTTGATAAAAAGGCATGTGAAAACTAAATTATCCTCAGACTTTTCAAAAACAATGTTTTACCTCAGAAGAAAGTAGATTAACATATTAACATATACGTGTGGAAAAGGATTTTATATTCAGCAAAACAGATTTTTTTTTTTAAGTAAAATGGGGGCCTGATGAATATACTACAGGATGAACTTCACACATCCAAAATGATTAGCGAGACATCAGCATAGGACTGCTCATGAGGATTAAGTATGTAGTTACCTGCAGAAGGAGGAATACATAAGGGCTAAGAGAGTAAGAGTATAGTGTGCAGTGACTACATACTTGGAGAGTTCACATATAGAACAACTGAAAAATATGGGGCAGAATGAGGAGAACATACACTAAAAAAATAATGTTTTCAGTAACCATATTATGATAGTATATTTGTTATTCTGAGATATTTGCTTGTATAACATGAGGTAGAACAAGTGAGTAATTATGGAATATTCAAATCCTATCATCTCCTTACCTTTGAAAACCAAGATTTTTTTAGTGTAGAAGACAGAAGATAAAAATTAGAAAAGGAGACAGAGAGAAAGATGTAGTAGGAAAGAGGTTGAGAATAAAGATCCATGGTCCTGAATTTGAATTGAAAGTATCAACATAAAATGAAAGGACTTAGAGAAAAATTTGATCTCTGGGAAAGAAATGTACAAGTTGAGCCTGAACCATTTTATTCTACCAGATAGTAAGGATATTTTCTAACTCTTAGAGAACTCAGGGGTTAACTTGAAAAGTCTCCCACTAACCAAATATGGGAAATTTTGAGCTTCAATACTAAAATTTTCAATGGATTGGACTCCATTAAAATGTTTAAATACATGCTCTAATTTTAAAAATTGGTCACTGTTGGAGAATCATAGGGAACCAGTTTATTCACTCGAAATCTAGAAAATAAAGAGAAATAATCATGTTTCAAATTTTGTCTTTCCTTTCTAAACAATAATATGGGATGACCAAATAGTAACTGAGAAGTCTTTGTAAAAGTATTCCCACTGATAAGGGAAAAATAAATGATATAACTAGAACATCACCATTTTAAATCCCTAATGAATAGATATAGGTATTAGGCATCAGTAGTTCCTGACATCATAAAATGATAAAAAAACAGACCCTAGGTCACCCCTATATATTTGCCAAATGCCATTGATAGTTGTGCAAAAACAATAAACCTGAGGGTGATCCAGTTCCAGGATCCAACAGCCAATTTCGTAATAATGCAGAGACAAAGAAACCCGTTAAACCGCACTATGAGTATATAATCAGCAAAATCCAGATTATGGGAAATGCTACAGGACAAACAGCATGCGTGTTTCAACAAGTAAAAGAAAGGGCTGGAGAGGAAACCTAAGATTAAACTAGAATTAAAAGACACTGAATTTAAAAAGAAATGCACAAGATTACAATGCCCAAGGAGGCACAGCTGGATGACAGGCTTCCTTTAAAAATGCAAAGTAAGGCTTCTCTGGTGGCACAGTGGTTGAGAGTCCGCCTGCCGATGCAGGGGACATGGGTCCGTGCCCTGGTCCGGGAAGATCCCACGTGCCACGGAGCGGCTGGGCCCGTGAGCCACGGCCGCTGAGCCTGCGCGTGCGGAGCCTGTGATCCGCATCGGGAGAGGCCACAACAGTGAAAGGCCTGCATACCACAAAAAAAACAAAACAAAAAAATGCAAAGTAAACACTATAAAAGTAGGATAATGGTTACCTACAAGGGAAGATGGGGGCTGTGATTGGAATGGTGCAGAGGAATTGGTCTTCTGGGGTGGATTACAAAGTTCTATTACTTTATCTGGTAATGTTTACAGAATGTTTATCTTAGAACAATTTATTAGATTATATTTTTATTTGATGTGTTTTTCTAAATGGTTTATTTTGCAATTGAAAATATAGTAAACAAATAAGTAACGATAAACCTGTATTCACCAACTTAAATAAAATGAGACTATTTCTTAAAAGACACTAATAATAAAGATCAACACAAGAGGAAGCCACATGGCATGCAGTGGGCTGCATGAGAGCCCCACCCACCCCTGCACCACAGCAGGCAGGTTCATGCAGCCCACAAGGGGGACACCTCTTGAGTGCCTGGCTCTGGTGCTTGGGGGACTGCACCTCTTGACCCCACATTACATGTCCTACACAAGGCCACTCCTTGAAGGTTGTGAGAGGTAGCTGATTTGCCTAACACAAACACCCAGAGTCAGGCAAAATGAGGAAACAGAGGAATATGTTCCAAACAAAAGAATAAGACAAAACTTCAGAAAAAGATCTTAAAGATATGGAGATAAGCAATCTACTTCATAAAGATTCAAAGTTATGGTCAATAAAAATGCTTACCAAACTCAGGAGAAGAATGAATGTACACAGTGAGAACATCAACAAAGAGATAGAAAGTATTAAAAAGTACCAAACAGAGGTTATAGAGCTGAAGAATACAATACCTAAACTGAAAAATAAACTAAAGGGGCTCATCAGCATATTAGATGAAGCAGAAGAACAAATCAGCAAGCTGGAAGATAAAGCAATGGAACTCACCCAAACAGGGCAGCAGGAAGGAAAAAAAAAGAATTGAAAAAAGTGAAGATTCCTTAAGGGACCTTTGAGGCAACATCATGTAGAAAAGCATTCACATTATAGGGGTCCCAGAAGGAGCGGAGAGAGAAAGATCCAGACAACATACTTGAAGAAATACTGGCTGAAAACTTCCCTAATCTGGAGAAGGAAATAGACATCCAGGTCTAGGAAGTCCAGAGAGTTCCAAATAAGATAAACCAAAAGAGATCCATTAAGACACATTATAATTAAAATGGTAAAAGTTAAAGATGAAGAGAAGATCTTATAAGCAGCAAGAGAAAACTTGTTACATATAAGGGAAGCCCCCGAAGGCTATCAGCAGATTTTTCAGTAGAAACTTTGCAGGCCACAAGGGAGTGGCATGACATATTTAAAGTGCTGAAAGGAAGAAACTTCCGACCAAGAATTCTCGGCCCAGGAAGGTTGTCCTTCAGTACTGAAGGGGAGATTAAGAGTTTTCCAGACCAAAAAAGCTAAAGGAGTTCATCACGACTAAATCAGCCTTACAAGAACTATTAAAGGGACTTCTTTAAACTGAAAAGAAATGATACTAGTTAATGGCAAAAAAAATCAAAGTAAAAATCTCACTGGAAAAGGTAAATATATAGTAAAGGTAATGAGCATCTTTTATGTCAAGGAGCACCCTTTCTCTCTCTCTCTCTTTCACACACACACACACACACACACACACACACACACACACACAGGACTACTTTATATTCTTAATAGATTTCCTTTAAGCTGATATTCTGGTAGATTTCCTCCTCACACCAGCTTTTGTATTCTTTAGACTTCCACAATCATCAGTCTCAACCCATAGTTCAAAGTAAATAGTAAATACTGGCTAAATAAGATTCTGTTACAAAATGGAACCCAGAATGATGGTCCTGTGAGAAGACATTAATCAGAAAGTAAGTTCCCTTCTGATTATATCATCTTCATGGATGTTGGAAGAACAATTTATAAAATACAGAGAAGAGATTGGGTATTGTACTTAATTATATATTCTTAGCTTGATAGAACAGGTTAAGTCAAAATTAATCATCTCTACTTAATAATTACACTTTGTAAATTACTGTAGTATCCTGTAACTTTGGTGACTAACAACAGTGGCATAATTCGTAATACATATGAAGGTGAATTAAGTGAAAGGTGTTATTACTAAATGTTGCCAAATCAAGTAGAATAACATTTTCAAAACTAAAAAAAATATGAAATATATAACATTCACATAATATAGGTATGGGAAAAAGTTACATAATTTCTCCAACCTAATCTACCCATTGCTAGAGTTTTGTTTTCTATCAAGAATTTATTTATATGCAATCATATTTATCATGCTGTTTTATAATTTTCTTTTTATAAACATTAAGTTTTGAATATCTGCATATGCCATTAATTATTCTTATACACAAATGTTTTAAATAACTATTTAGGTTTGCATGTTATAGATATATCCTAATTTTAAAAACATTTTCCATTGCTCAGTTCATAGGTTGTTATCAATTTTGTCACTATGATAAAGCATCTTGCAAATAAAGTATCTAAACTTTTAAAAAAAAAAAAAAAAGGTAAATATATAGTAAAGGTAATGGATTAACCGCTCATAAAACATGTATGAAGGTTAAAAGACAAAAACAGTAAGATTAACTGAAACTAAAGTAATGAGTTAAGAGATACATAAAATAAAAAGATATAAAAGGTGATATCAAAAATATAAAATGTGAGGGGGGAGAAAAAATGTAAAGTTCTGAAATTTAAGTTGCTATCAACTTAAAACAGACCATTATATACATTGGATGACATATGTGAACCTCATAGTACCACAAAGCAAAAACTTATAGTAAATACATAAAAGAAAATGAGAAAGGAACCTAAATACAACATGAAAGAAAACCACCAAACCATAAGGGAAGAGAGAAAGAGAAGAAAAGAGCAGTGAGGAGCTATAAAAACAGCCAGAAAACACTTAACAAAATGGCAATACACACATATATATCAGTAATAACTTCAAATGTAAATGGACTAAATTCTCCAATCAAAAAACACACTAGCTGAATGGGTTTAAAAAACAGGAAAAATGAATTAGTGGTGACAGAAAGCAGAACTCTGGTTATCTGGGGCCAGAAACTGGGGGACCAATGGTAATAAAGTATGAGGAAACTTTGATGGTGATGGAAATATCCTATCATTGGTCTAAACTGATAAACACATACATTTTAAATGGTACATTTCATTTTTGTATATGCCTACCTCAATAAATTTTAATTAAAAAGTCAGGAGGTCAATCAAGGAGCAAGAACAACAGCAACCATCACAATGCACTTGCACATTTGATTAACTCCTTTGATATACAGCTCTCAGTGTGATCAAAGTCAGCACAAGTACATTAAGTGAAACTCTGCTGCCTCACCTCTTCTACCTGAAACTCATCTTCTCCCTGTCCTGTAGTTTCCTGAAACTACAGGACAGGGAGAAGATCAAACCTATTCTTGTGGTGGCTTTTAGAATTATTTTGAGTTCCTAAATGTGTGGAAATATTCTGGCTTTATTTCTTGCCTTGGTCTGTACTGCCATTCCAAGAAAGTTCTACCCAAATTAATAGGGATCCTGAATAGAGAAAAAAACAGGTAAGCAATGGAACAAATGGTCAAGAATCATCAGACATTCAGAAAAAATGTCACATGTCAAATAAAAACCAGGAATAAAAAACAGAAAAATTGAGTCTAAGCAAACAAAAATAATCCGAATTGCAATGTTAAAACAAACTCCAATTATTATCCCAGAAGATGATTAGGAACACATTTCATTAATAAATGTACAACAGTGTACCCTGTAAAATGCTGTTTCAGAACACAAGGAAAAGCCAATGGAAACTTAAGGAAGTCAGATTAAATATTCTAATTAACAGTTGGGATGTAGTTAAAGAAGTCTCCCAAATCTCATTCATTTATACATTTAACTATTCAATATTTACTGGGCACCTACTCTGTGCTGGTGTCGATTTAGTACTATAGATAATATAGTGAATCACACATACACATACACATTGGAGAGAACCAAGAGTTCGACAATCTGCCTACAATCCTGGGCACTCTCATGATACTACACAGTCATGTGACAAATGATGTTCACTTGGATGAAGTTCATTTGTAGGAAATAGGAGGTGGCCATATATGAAAAAAGGCTCCAGGTCATATACAGTTTCTAGTTTAGTGATTATAATTTTGCCATTTTCCAGTAACAAAGACATATTCAGATGCACGGTAATGAAAGCAATGCGTTATAAGAACTACCTTAAATCCTCTTTAAGTGGGGGAATCATTCCCAAACTTTCTTATTTTTGACAATTTTTAGTAACAAACTTGTTATACGCTTATGTAGGAAAAAGAACTGTTGTGGCTTTATAGTGTCTGTGGCTCTTCACCTACATGGAAAGCCCAAAAGTTTATATTTCATCCCTTAGGATCAGTTATCTGTGTTTAGGTCTTTGGTTACACCTCTAGCAGCCATGTGTGGATTCACATGGTAAACCAGAGCCTACCTGTGTAAGCATCTTCTTGCAGTAGAGCAGGGTGATTATGAGTATACAGGGTCAAGAGTCACACTACCAGCCCTGCCACAAAACTTACAGATTTGTGATCTGGAGCAAAGAGCTTACGTTCTCTGTACCTCTACTATTTCCTCATCTCCAAATTAGAAATAATAATAGCACCTATATATTATGAATTGTTTCCCAAGGAAACAGAGAAGGAGTGTACCATGAAGGAGATTTATTAAGCAGTGCCGTTGGAATCAACACCTGTAAAAGTGGGGAGGGAACAGAAATAGACAGAGAAAGAAGTCAGGTGATGCAGACCCAAAGGCAGATTTGGACAACCTCATGAGGAGCTCTGGAGCCAGTATGGTCTTTCAGAAATGTCCAGAGTTGGGCTAAGATGACCAGTACTTTTTATGCAGGCATGAATCAGTCATTAGATGTGAGTGACCTTGGAAGGGGCATGACCATGGATGAGGCAGCTGTCTGCAACTGAGGCAATTCCTGTTAGAAGCTGATAGCTGAAGACTCTGCCTACTGCACGCCTTAAGCCTGGGCAACTAGTCCTTACTTGAAAGGGGATCTGGGTGGCACATTAGAGCATCTACCATGCTATCTCATAAGATTGTTGTGGGTTAGTTGAAAGAGAGAGAGAGATTATAAAGATTCTTGGCATTTAGAACGATGTAAAGTGTTGGCTATTATAATTGAACAAATAGGCAACCTCATATTAAATGTAATGTTCATATGAAAGGAAAAAATGAGGCTAGAAAAAATTTGGTAGGAAGAAAGCGGTTACAGGGAAAATTTATTATTGTGACAACCTTCAGTAGCATGCCACTTCTTTTTAGGAACTGATACTCTCTGATTCCAACAGTGTGGTTTCCAGAGGGGCTGTGAACCATTATAAGTGACTTCCCTGAGGCCAGTAATGGAACTGCCTTTAACCACCAAGCCTGGTCTGGAGTGGGCATGTGCTACCAGCTGAACCATTCAAGGTTGCCATGGAATTTCCGCTGTGGAAATATAGGGAAGATTCCTTTCTCTCTAGCAGTTAAAAAGCTGATATTATGAACTCTGTAATCTCACAGTAGTTAAACTCATACTCTGGGTCCTTGAAAGACATAACTATAATCATTCAATCTGGCTAAGAAATTGTTTAAGAGGAGAATGTAGCTCAGGATGGTGAAGACCTACCGATTCCAGCCACTACCATTCAAGAGCCCGGGAAGCTCTGGGGGTTTTGAGCTGAATCTGACTTGATTTATTCTTTATGAAGACCAGGGTCAATATCTTCCACAAAAGATATTTCTCACAGGACCAAAGACCACACTGGAAAATCACCTGAGACGTAAGCCTTCCTAGAGTCAAGATATGAATCCATAAAGCCCCCAGTACTATCTTCCTGTACCTGCCCCCCTCCGCCCAAACCAGGGGTCCTGCTCGGCTGGTTTGCAGGTACACTTGCAGTTCAAGGTATTAACACTAGAGGTCTCTCCCTACTCATGAGCCTTTGTCCCTGCAGACAGGGCTTGGCCTCACACCCAGCCTGCTGTGCTTTTTACCCTAGTCTGCAGTATCTGTACCAAATGTTAATTGTGCTAAGATTAGAAAATGTCCAAGATATAGAATCTTGAAACCTCAAATCCTTGATCTGCTTCCTAGAGCCATGCCACATTCCATGATAGAGATGCAAAAAGTACAACTGACAAAAAAAAACCCAAAAACAAAAAACTGAATTGATATAGTGCTTCTCTCTCCTAACACCACCCCCAACTGAAAAAGAGCTAGTGAGCCTGGCTGGATCCAGTGGGTAACAAAAGCCACTTTTACCTCGGGTCCATATATCTAGAGTAACAACAGCACACTGAGTGAACACCTTAATGCCTTATGTCTTAGGTATTATAGCACCCCCTTGAGGAATGCCGTGAGCAGCCCACAGAGATGTGCATTCACTGGGCCCACCCAGATCACTGCCTTGTAGGCTTTATATTCTGACAGGGTGGAAGACAAACCCAAGGAAATTTTTACTTAAGGCCAGACTAGAGCATCAGGCCTAATCCATCTACTACAAGCCTATTTGACAGGGGTCTTCGTTGGGCACTAGAAAGAGAGACATGCATCAAGCCTAAAGAAATGCCAAGGTGTGTTAAAAAAGAGAGAGAGAGAGAACCCACCAACAATGCATTCCTGAGTTAGAGAAGCCAAATAAGTAGCTCCCATGCAGAGTTAACATTAACTCCTTGCCCTTTAAATCCTCTTGGACTTGATCCATCCTTTCCGAGTTGAAGGCATGTTGGAAGGGCGGGATGGAAGAGAGGCCTCAAGCAGGGCTGGGCTGGAAAGCAGCCTGCAGTTTCACCCAGAAACCAACAGTCTCACCTAGAGACCAACAATCTCAACTAAACATCTGAACCTTTATTTTATGTCTGTTTATGGTTTGCCCGAAGATGGAATACAGAGCTTGACTAATAAGAAAATACTTAAATTTAACTTAAATTTTGCCTTCTCTCTTAAAACTTCTACCGCTATGACCACTTTTCCTAGCAAGTGATTTGAGACTTGTGTGTGGCTCCCCAATGTGAAAGGCCAGATTTGTGACACTGAAGTATGAAAATGTTTAACTTAGCAAAGCATCAGAAAACCTGGTAAGCAAAATCTGCATGAAAATAACCAAAAAAGCACCACAGATTATTGCCTGTGCGAAGGATTCATCTCACTGTATGTGCTATTTAAATGTCAAGACTCGACATGCTTCAAATGTGATTCAATTTATAGCAACTTTAAATTCACACAACTTTTCATCCTCACGTCACTTGCACTTGGTGAAAAAAACCTACCCTTAATTAAAAAGCAGAAGAACTAGAAATGTTGTGAAGTTGATGCTTTCATGTCTGTGCATATTGCACAAATGGTCATTACTTAGGAGGAACATTGCTTTTATCAACTAAACGGTGTCCAATTGCATGACATTAAAGTCTTCTGTTCACTGTTCATTTTTAGTGCTCATCAACAAAATGCACTCACTCTTATTGGAAATGATCTGTAGTAAGAGGAATATTTGCTAGATGTGACAATGAACTTCCTGACAAAAGGGGTCTTGAAACCCAGGAGTGGTCTCTGGGACACTGCACTCTCTTTCCCGGAAGCTTCAAAAAGTTGAATAGACTCCCATCCACAAATACGCTCTAAGTGTGGCTCATTCTGACACCTTTTTTGCACGCACCATATGTGTGAGCAGACAGGACACGTACGTGCACACGTACGGTTTTCCCTTTCACTGCAGGGTCAGTGGCATGCCTCGCCATGCTTTTCAACACACAATCATGATGCTATTCATCAATGTTCTGTTGTGAGTAGGGCATCCTAGTCACAAAACAGTACTACTTGCAAGGGATGCGCCATCACCACTTTGGCCTAGGAGCCAGCCAGACAATGCACCTCTTAGATGCCCCATCCTCATTGTGATTCTGCCGGAGCTCTGCCTGTTCCCTTGCCTCTCTCCAAAGGTCAGCCGGAGGTCTGCACTCCACCGCTAATGGGTGCACGCAGCCTGCTCACTGCTCCTGCTGTGGGGAGGAACTCGGTCCCTTTACATCTCTCTCTTTCCCCAACTCTCTCCTTCCTCCCTCCTTTCCTCTCTCCCGTGCTACCTCTTTCTTTCTCTGCCTTGCAAATGACTCTGACGAGCTAGGCTGGTGGATGATTTATATTAAGGGAAAAAAAACACTCAATTTTTTTTTTTTTTTTTTGAACTGGGCTCCCTGAGAGCACTCAGGGCTGCCTCGCCCTGCTCAACGCCTACCTGCTCAACTGCAGGGAAACAAGCTTCTGAAGGCTTTAATGGGATTTTGCCTGAGGCTGTTTTATTAAGATGTGGGCTTTTTCTGCTGCCTCTGCAGCTGACACCATTCACTGTCAGCTGTCCCCTCCCCTTCCCAGCCCCACTGCCACCACCACCCCCACCAACAATGCACCAAATTATTCGTTTCATTTAGTGCTCATGGCTCAGTGTGGGCAAATTGGGAGGAGGAGTCATACTGGGCCAGATGAAGCAGGCAGAGAGGTGAAAAGCCACTGTGCTACTTAACTGGGGGTTTAAAGGGAGCGGGGGAGGCAAAAAAGGAGGACTAAGCCAATGCCACTGGGGCATGCTTCCATTCTATTAGGAAGAGTCACATTCAGTATCAGCATACCCATTCTGGAAATGCATTTACATTACTCATTTACGTGAGAGCTTCATTTGGGAAAGTCTGTATACAAAGCTTTGTATAATCACCTACAATACACAATGTTCATTGTATACACATTGCAAGACAGTTTGGAAATTATGCTATTCGATTAACTACATATTTGTAACAAGAGAAAATCAGCACTTACTTATATAATTTAACGAATGCTCTGAATTGTATATGTATATATTTTTTCTACCTTCTGAAGAGGGAGAGTTGACCACAGAACGGAAATTAACAAGGTAGCCGCGGTGGTGATAAAGATGGCGGGTTTATGCATCTCTGTGTATGTGCACGTGTGCATGTAGGGAAGTGTGCATGTTTTAGGTATATTTGCAGGATGGGGAGAGTGTTTATAACAAAACAGCCCATTCTTAATTACCTGCTATTTTCACAGCAAGGATAAATTAAATGCAGCTCAGCAGTAGTAGTAGTAGGCTGTGGTGTCAATGGTGACATCTAATTAGTAGTGAAAAATTAATGTTTCTGTAGAACAGACCTACTAAGTGCTCAGGATATGTAAGGAATAATTTATGAGGGATAAGACAGGGAAAACTTGCCATGCCCCCATTTTGTGGGTGGGAAACCTAACAGCATAATAAGAAGAGGCAATTAACTCAAGATAACATAACAGTTTAGTATCAGATACTGAGGAAACCATTGCATTCCATTTCCTTTGACTGACTTGCCCAATAACCTGGTGTAGCAGGAATGCTTCACTTAGAAGTCGTTCACTCACTCAAGAAATATTTTTTGAGTCCCCTATTTTGCACCTTCTATGTACTATCCCATGTGTTGGGCTCAAGGTAAAAAATGGAAAGCAAAAATTGCCATTATATCCGTTCTCATGGAACTCCCAGTTCAGCGGAGGAGACAGGCACTGGTGAAGCAATCAAAACTCTATCTGCTGAAAGGAAGTGGTACAATTTAATGAGACCCTATATCAGGAGGATAGGAGGCATTTGGGAGAACTAAACTGGGCTTCCCTGAGGAAGTGGTGACAGATCTGAGATCTAAAGGATTAGTAGAAGTTAACTAGGTGAAGCCATGTGTGTATGGATGGGGTGGGGATGTTAGAATACACATGCATGGAGGCCCTCTGGCAGGAGCTCAGTCATGCTTTTAAGGAAACAATGTGTGACAAAAGCACAAATATCAAGTAGGCAGGTATTTCAAAGTGCTCCTGCAGAGGTCAGGTTCAGAGCTCAAAGAGCCTAGGAGGTCTTTATCCCCAAAGCACTGAAAAGTGTTATGCCATTGAAAACTTTAAAACTGTGGGCTTTGGGGAGGGAGGGTGGTGTGGTATCATCCAATTTTCATTAGTAACGGGCCACTTTCTCAGTAGGGAGACTAAATTGAAAGGGTGCAAGAGGAAAGATACAAAGCTATCCAAGGGACTTCTGCAGAAGTCCAGGGAGAGACAATGGTAGGCTGAACTTGGGTGATGACGAGGAATTTGGATGGAGAGACGTGGATAATGCTGAGGATGTGTGATAGATAAGCTGGCAGATGTTACCAATAGTGAGAGAGGGAGAGTGCAATGTCAGAGGTATTTCTAGGTTTCAGACTTGCAAAATGAATGAACGGTGGCCCCATTGACTAAGACATAGAAGTGGAAGAAAGCCGATTCTGGAAGAAGCAGTTCTTGAATTTGGTTCTGGACATGCTTTAGGAGATGCCGTTGAAATGTTAACTTGCCAGGTATCAAGTATGGAGGTGTTGAGTAACTGCTGATACAGTCCAGGGAGAAGGGATCTAGCCTGGAGATATGTGTGGATTTCTGTGCATTGGTGTAGTGGATGCCAAGCAAAATTGGTAACATTGATGTCAAGGAATAGAGGAAGAGCTAGGAATACCAGCATTTGTTAGGTGGCTAAAAGAAACTGAACCAAAAAGGAAACTGAGGAGTAGCCAGAGAGGAAGAGAAACCCTCAGGAACGAGCAATGTCAAGAAAGAAAGTTTTTTTAAAACAGACAAAGTGCTCAGCAGTTTCGTAGAGATGTCAAGTGCAAAGACATCTTTGACAAAGACAAAGTGTCAGGTTAACAAACATCCATGGACTCAGGCAGCACAGAGCCCACTGCTTTGTGATCATGGCTGGATCAGTGGGAGCCTTAGACGGCAGACTGGAGTGGACCCAAAAGTCTAGCCTGGGAACAGTGACCACTCTGTCAGTTTGCTCAGAATTGGCCCAACTTATGCCTGTTATCCTAACACAGATATTAATATTACCTCTGTCACTCTCAAAAGTGTCCCTGTTTAGACAACAAAATTTTTGAGCACAGAAATTTTGAGCCTGAGGAATTTCACACAGTTTTTACACTTTTCCCTCCTTGAATTGCCCTCTTCTGACCCATAACCAATCTCTTATCAATTCAGCCTTATGGATCTAAAATGTGGTGACTCTCCTTCTTCTCTGTTGCCAATACCCAAGTCCAAATCATAATCATCTTCTGACTCTACTTTAATTGCCTTTCCTGGTTCCATTCCAATCTATTCCTCATGGGGCAGCCACAGTTAACATATTTAATCATAAGTCAGGTCATGTCACTTCCCTCCAAAAAAAAAAAAAAAATGAGTGAATGAATGATACCTTCAGAAACTTTCCACTGACCTTACAATAAAAACCAAACTCCTTAATCTTGCCTGCAAAGTTTGCCACGATACTGACTCTGTATATCAATCAAACTTCATACTGTCTCATTTACCTAGTCTCTCTCTCCCTAGACTATAGCAACATTAAACTCATATAAGACATTCAAAGTGATGGGAGGCTTCCTGATGCAGGTGTGGCACATGTAGTTTCCTTGCCTAGAAATATTTAGTTCGCTCTATACTTAATGAACTCTTATTCATTGTTTGGGTCTAAGTCTGAAGGCCAAGTCCTAAGCTTTGTCCTATCCTTCTGCAATTTAAATTAATTCTTCTTCTTATTCTCTCATACAGAAAGACATCCTATTCTTTTCTTTCATAGCAATTTTCACAACTGTGATTGGAATTTCGTGTGTTTACTTATTTTACAGCGATCTTGTCAGTAGATTCTAATCTCGATGAAGACACAAATAATGCCTGCATGTTCGATATGGTATTTTCTGATCATAGCACAGTACTCATCACATTTCTGATATGATAAGAAGAAATATATTTCAACAAATACTGTGTGCCAAGTATTTGCTAAGCACTATGTTATGGTCCAGGTAAAGGTTTCCTGGGTTAATGACTAGTCTAGAGTTAAAGCCTATAAGGAAACACTGTTTTGCTATAAGTCATTCTTTGGTTAACAAAGAGTTAAAGCCTATGGATCTCAGATACAAAGGCAACTTGTGCAATTCTATTCATGATGCTGTAATTTGAATTTAGACATCAAGGTTTTGTTTGTAAGGGAATTGCAGCAAGAGGTTTGGAGTTTCTAGGTGAAAATTTGACATAATGTTATGTATGTCTCAGACAAAAGAAAACAATTTTAAAAATATAATTATTCTTAGAGATTCAGAGACACAATAATTCTAACCAGAATCTATAAACTTTTACTCTCAAGCTTGATGACCATCGCTGTGCTCTCCTGAGGGCTTACTATTCTTTTCTTCTTTCTCATCAAGCTCTTTCTACGCTACTTAAAATAACAACGTAGAAAACTTGATAACTATATCCATGCTAAATTTGGCTGTATTCAGAAATTTAGAGATTAGATATCTTTATGATTCATGGCCACCATACTTCTTCATGACTTCCTGATAATAATAATGATAAATATTATTAAAACAACAACAATGTTGCTAATTTTATTGGGCATGCCAGAATTAAAATACACTCTCAGTTATCTGATATTTAGGCAACAATTTTTATTCTCATTTGACATTTTCTTCATGTACAGTATGATGATAAATACTGTCATTAGAAAGACCATAAATGATGCTATAGTGTATTTTCTATTAAAGTAAAATTAAATAATATTCAGTTGTAGGACAATTTTCTCCTTCATGGTGGATAGAAACCAACTGTTTGTAAAGAAAAAATACGTGTTCTGGAGTCAGATACTCTTGGTTTGAAACTTAGTTTTATGAATTAAAGACTTTGTGACCCTGATCACTTATTTAAACTCTCTTACCCTTAGTTTTCAACAGCCGTAACTTGGGTTGTCCAGAAAACAGAGATCAGCACAAAGCTGACTTGCTAAAGCTTTACTAGGTGGTGCAATCCAAGGGAAGTGAGAGTGAAAAGAAAAGAAAAGAAAAGTGATTCAGTGAAAGAACAAAAGCAAGGACTAGATGGTACAGTGTCGATTTGCCCACATCTTCAGAAAAAGAAAAAATATATGTATATATAACAGGCAGTTGTTTGGTCATATGGGAGATCTTTCAGACAAGCTTTGTGGAAACTTTATGTCTCAGAATAATCCATCAGAGAAAGGAAAAGAGAGGGATTTATCTTGTTGACCTTTCCCATCTCCTCCAGACCCACTGGTTGGAATTAAACCAGTGGGGCATTAATTCCTCCACTTATAGGTTGGCTTTCCTCCAGGTAGCCCCACAGCACCCTGATATGTATGAGCTCAGAAGAGGTAGGAAGGAACCATACCCTCTGTGGGTGGTCCACTCTGGATACACCTGGAGTCTGTGCAGCAAGAGATGCCTGAGTCCTGGCACATGGATAAGAGAGGAGAGGAAATAATGCTGACGCTCATAAATGATTGGCATGATAGCAGTGGCTATGGGCATTTTATCCATTCTTTCTTTCTTTCATTGTAACAAGAATTTATTATGCTAAAGTCAGGATTATACTAGTTGGGGGCTAAAATGATAAAGATTCAAAACCAGCTCTCCAAGAGCCTATAGGTATGTGTGGGTGCTTTTGTACGTATCTGTTGGTGTGCATGCATTCAGGTCGTTAATACACATAGGAAAATTATTTGGAGTGAATGTGAACCTGAATTGTTTTATTTGTAGAAGTCAGAACTGCCTATGTTATTGCATCATAGTTTCCAGTATTTCCCATTTCTTTGTGAAATGGGAAGTTTTCCTGGATTTACTTCTTTCAGAAAAGAATCATTAGGAGTAACTGCAGAGAACATTGTGTTTTCCATGTCTTTAGTGGGAGTATTTCCTTGGTGATTTCAGTTTCCTCTGCAGTGATGAGTTGCCACCAAGTTCAGGGTCAGGTGACTCAGAGCCTAAATAATTTTTTTAAGGATTCTGGGAGTCATATCATTTGTGAGGTAGAGTTTCTTGATTCTGTTATAACCCCTAGTCTTGTAATCCTGAAAGTCTAGTGTTAGTCAGAGAAGTACTCACAGAGTCAAAGAAAGACTATCTCACCCTACGCGCTAATTCTAGTCCACCTTTATCTTTCTCCATCATCCTTTGGGATGTGGACATCCTTGGACTTGAAGGAGAATTCAATAAGGATAGCTTCTATCTTTAGAGTTAAGGCCACCCTCTAGAATAGCTACCTCATATTCATATATTTCCAGGAATAGTTTGGGAACCTTAGTTAAACCATGTACCACCAAGAAAAATAATGCCTATGAGTCAACTTTTCTCTGAGAAAGTTTGAGTGAGTAGAGGGAGGGCAGTCAGCCTATCCCAGTGCAAGTCAAAATCTGCACCAATTTACTACCATATTCATAGAAAAACTCTATAGTCATAAGACAGCAATGATGGTGTCTCACTATTTGCTTTACTTATTTACTTTCTTGCCACTTTCTCTCATCTCCCTAACTGCTTGTCAAAGAAAAGGTAGCAAGTGTTTAAATAAGGACAAACCTACAATAGAATAACTTCTTGATTTTTAAATAATTTATGTGTTATATTTAAAAAAAAACATTACTGGGCTGAGACTTGAAGACAGACAGAATTGTATCATTCACAAACACTTCTAGTAACTTACAAATAAGAAGTAATGTAGGGCTTCCCTGGTGGCGCAGTGGTTGAGAGTCCACCTGCCAATGCAGGGGACACGGGTTCGTGCCCCGGTCCGGGAAGATCCCACATGCCGCGGAGCGGCTGGGACCGTGAGCCATGGCCGCTGAGCCTGTGCGTCCGGAGCCTGTGCTCCGCAAAGGGAGAGGCCACAATAGTGAGAAGCCCGCGTACGGAAAAAAAAAAAGAAGAAGTAATGTAGATTCTGATAGAATTGTTAATTTTGTGCTCCAATTTTGAGAATTTTTAAATTGCAGTCTGTTGTATCACGGAGTAACTATGTGTTCCCCTCCAAACACCGTCAAGGTAATTTTAGATGTGAAATTGGGGTACAGTAACGGAAGCTGGCACAATGGGCAGCGTTTTTCTGAGGCAGGGAGAAAGTTCGATAAACCCATGTGATGAAGAAAAAAAAGATTAAAAAGGAAAGCACATGATTCAATTTAGGCACATAAGCTCCAGGGTATTTCTTTTTATGTGGAATAAGACTGTAAGTAAACAAGTTAGAATCCCCTGAGTGCCTGTCATTCCTTGGTTAGGAGATAATTGTTCATGTAGACATAGTCATCTGTTGGCCACGAAGGTACCGCAGAATGCCCTGTAACAGTTCTGCCTTAGGCTTTGAGATAAAAACTTCTTATAGTAGTAACTCATTAAAATGTTCTTCAGTTAACTGAAAGAGTTAAGATCCTTCCTCAGCCCCTGACACTCAGAGAGTGTGGGTCTAGGAATAATTGGGCCCTCTGAAAATTAGCAGTTCAATTCTACAGTGAATGTATTTTAAGCCATTTCAAGAAAAGGAGAACAAATTCGCCTACACAGAGGTTCATATGAAATTTAAAATATCCATAGATGCATCTTGCTCCTCAAACATAACTTTATGACTGCAGATAAGTTAATAAAGTTAAGCAATATTATCATTAGCTTTAACAGCTTAAATCTGTATCGATGTGGGCACTGCTGGAATAGTCCTATGGTAGGACTATTATTTTACCATTTTTTTTCTTTCCCCATGTCCCTGTCACTGATCATGGTTGCTATGCAAGGACGAATCCAACTGCAAATGTACTACCTCTATATATCTTTCATACTGTAGTAAAAAGAGAGAGAGAATACAACCTCATATCTCAGGTAATGGTGCAATTTATAATATGAACTTACTTATAAAAAGTCATATTAAAAATTATAATATGGCAGTTGTAAAACATATTACTAAATGCTAGTGATATATGGAGTTTAGACCCAACTTTTTGTCTGTATATGTTAATCCACTAAATCCATCAAACCATCACCATCACATATACTGTCAACTCACATGTGCAAAGCCCTGTTCTGTAACAGTGTTTCTCAACCCTGGAGATGCAGGCAATGACTAGAGACATTTTGCCCATCACGGGGCAGGGGGTGCTACTGACTTCTATTGGGCGGAGGCCAGAGATGCTGCTAAATAAACATCCTACAATGCACAGGCCGCTCCCCACCAGAGCAAAGAATAATCCAGTTCAAAATGTCAGTAGTTCCTCTGTTGGGAAACCCTATCCTATACTTAGGTGATACAAAGTAATATAGATTTTTCTTTTCCTCTCAAAGAGCTAAAACATTCTAGGTGGAAGCACAGTAACAAAGTAAACACAGGATTATGAAAGGTAACATCTAGAGAGAGTATCAGTTTAGTGAACTAAATGACTATGTTATAGAGGACAGAGCTGTGAAGGAGGAATGGGGACCCGGAGAGGCTTGCCCTGGTGGGGTCTTAATGAAAATGTAAGATTTTGACAAGGGAAAAGCAAGGTTTGGGGCCAACAAGACTGACATGCAGACATATCCTCAGGTATGATGGGGAACAAGCCACCAGGTGACTAGAATGGAAGGCTAAATGGGTGAAAGGTGAAATTAGAAACAAAAATTGGGGCCAAACACAGAGGAAATTCTGCGTCATCACAAGAAGTTTAGATTTCAGAGTATAAAATAATGGAAAATCATTTAAGGTTTTTAAACAGCAAGATGATATGATACCAACCACCTTTATATTGCACAATTTCCTTATTTCTGTATTTATATCATACTATTATCCTGAATTTGCATCTAGTTTACCTTCCTTTAAAACCATTTCTGATATTTTTTATTTTCTGGAAATGATCTACAGTTGTGTAACTACCAAGCCTTCTCAAGGCTTGGCCACTTCATTTCTTTCCTTCTACATTCAAGCAATGTATGTATGCTAATTGCACTCCCATGAAATCTTATTCATACCTACTTGCTAATTTTTTTGGGTCATATTCTACTTTATATCATAGTTAAAATTTTGATTTATTTTTTGCATTTACACTAAATCCTGAAGGCAGGGAGTGGGACTTATACATCCTGGTCATTTCATCCCTTCTCTTCTCTTTTTTTTTTTTTGCCACATGGCTTGTGGGATCTTAGTTCCCCAACCAGGGATGGAACCCAGGCCCCTGCAGTGGAAGCGCAGAGTCCTAACCACTGGATCACCAGGGAATTCCCCATCCTGGTCATTTCAGTGTTTTAAAAGCTCAGGGAAAATTTATTGACTGAATACCTGTGGAAATCCAGGAGAAAGTACACTCTGGCATTTGGGGAGATATGCAGCAGGAATTACTCAGTTATCATGTAAATATATATATATACATATATATAATTTTTGTTTTTTGAACTCCAGTACTTGTGATACTTAATCATCAATAGCCAAGTAGTATTAACTTGACTTTGAAGTTGATAGTAAGGAAAAAAAGAAAAGGAAGAGGGTAAAACTAGACCACAGTTCTACCAACAAAGATGCCAACAAAGGGCTGGAGCAGCTGTGTGTGAAAATGCAAAAATGATTTTCCATTAAAAAATATTAAGTCTTACATGGAAGCCTAAGTAATAGAATGGATAGAAATAGAGTTGGTCTAAGTGAGTCTTTCTTCCCTGCTTCCCCCCACTCTCCACCAAAACTCTCAGACTCTCCCCTTACCTGTCTATGGTTCAACTATGTAGAGTTAAAGACGAGCTGCAGAGTCTCCAACAGGAGAAGAACATTTCATTTTGGTCCCATGCATGTCCCTAAAAAGATGTATGTTATGATATTTTGTTCCATATTGTTTCCCTACTTTGGCCATAGATGGAATCTGAGGTAAATTTTACATAAGAGTTTATTTTTTCCTCTTAGGTAAAGTGACAATGATGTTCATTCTTTCTTGGAAAAGTGAAAAGACCAAGTAGCTCTATTTCTCACTAAGAAGGTCAAATTAGTTACATCGAAATGACCAATTTATGTTGCCTAAGGAAATACCCAGCTTTCATGTGTATTACATGAGTATAAATGAGGGCTTCTTGTTTGTTTGTTTGTTTTTGGTGGGATTACAGAATTGTTGACTTCACTATTTCTAGTAAAGGAAATGTTCCTGCACCTTTGGGAAGGCTGAATCAGATCCTAGTAGTCGTGTGTTTCCTCAGATGCGTGCTGACTGCCCTCCTTGTGACAACACGACCTTTTCCTACCCACAAGACAACGGGGGTGTAGGGTCTTCTAAGTGGTTTGTCTTCTATTTCTAACTCCATAAGCGCAGCATAGATAAAAATGACCTGGGATAAAACACACTACTTGGGTACGCAGATGAACTCCTCAGAAGCTAGCACTCATTGGTTTTATGCACTTTACATTTATAGTACTATGAAAAAATAGCGAATTTTATTTGGGACTGAGTAATGGGAATCTTAACTGATGTTTTGCAATGGGCATGGCTTGCTGTGTGCTTCTGGCATCTCTGGCAGTTACTATTGTTTGTGCTCTTGGGAAATTAAGGCTGGTGGTGGGATGAGAAGCAGCATGCCCCGCCCCCCATTCTTCTTGAACCCACCGGGAGCTACTTTCATGCAGCACTTAACAAAAGTGTTCGGGATGGAAATGAACTTCAGCTGTCTCTAGTATTCCCTCCCTCTGTCACTATTTAAAGGAGCTACTGGTTCTCTGCTTATATGTGAGACTGTGTGATTTCCTACCCCCAACCCCAAGAGACAGTGCAATGAAAATTGGGAAATAGAGGGATTAGGGCAAGTATCAGTGGGTTTAACTTGATGACTTTTAGGTACTCATTTTACATTTTCTAAAAAAGTTGATCACCCTATCTGTGATTCATGCCATACAGCTTTTAGTTATTAAAGGTAAGATGGTGAGTGATCTTGTCCTTTCAGAAACACACACACACAAAATGCGTCTTCTTTGATTTCTTTAAAAATTGCATATGATTTTTCATCTGGTTCTACCTTTCTTTCTTTTCCTTTAGATTTCTTAGTAGTTTTATTTGTAATTTTGTGTGGAGACCTAGAAGAAAAGGACCTGATATCAACCAAGGTTTAGCATTATGTAAAGCCCTAGTTTACTAACATCTTGTAGCAGTGTATATACATATTAAAATGCATTTTGTCTCTAATCTCTTTCAATTAAAAAGACAAGGTTGCCTTCAGCTTTATGAAATTTATGATATGCAACACCTTAGATATGCAATAACTGTTAAACTGAATTTTATTTAGTATTTTGATTATAAATTAGAGAAATGGTACATTAACTCCTTTCTGAGGCTAAGATTAAAAAGATTCCATTTACTTGCTGTTGTTGTAGTGTTTTACAACATATGTTATACTTATAATTGCCTTATTAAATCTTATACATTGTAAGTGATAATCATATTACCCAGAGCTATAAAATCATCAAAATATATAATGGCATTTTAAGTTGTTGTATCTACAAATGCGAATTTTTACTTCTAGCTTTTTAATAATGTTTTCCACTGAGTGTTGGAAACGCTCATCAGCTATTCAGAAGAGAAATATTATTTCCATTAAGTATTTGGTAAGTAATATTAAGAGGAAATCATAGTCAAGTCTCACACAGATAAGCATGGACTTTATACAACTATTTCACTGTAGAAAAGAACCAGGTGTAGACCATGGTTTGATGAAGATTGCACAGACAGATAAAATCAGGTTCATAGGACTAGTTCAAGCAATATTCCCTCTGCTGGCAGCGTCTCTCCCGTTTTTCCTCCTAGTTATGGCCATGAACCAGAACTGTGATACCCTAATTGATGTCTCTTCTCCTTTCCCTCTTCCTCTTTCTCTGCTCCCTCCCCTTCTATTTTCTGAAGAAGATGTTCTCAAGCCTTGAAAGTCATCTCTCTTGGCAGTTTTCCCATCAATATAATTTTGTCCATAGTGTTATCTAAACGCAGAGGTGAGTCCTAAATTAGTAATTGACTTCTAGCTCAGACAGCATTCCCAAGTTCCAGAGAAGTATCACCTTAGGAACTGATAATTAGCACTGTAAAATTTAGGCTTCCTATGGCCTATTTTCAGTAGAAAGTTTCCTCCTTTAAAAACATGAGACTGGGAATCCTCACTAGAAAGAGCCCCATTACTCCTTCTGAATGCTCTGTTTTGCTAGAACGTTCAGCCACGGAACGCAGAGGAAAGGTGTGGACACATCTGGGTAAACTGGACCCTGGGCAAGTAGGGCTTGGGAAACAGTAGATGAGGATAGGAAAAGAAGGCCTGACCTGGAAAGGTACTGCTCTTGCTTTTTATAAGCAGAAGATAAACAAAGTCTTCTGAATACTTAAGGAACTCAGCTGGGGGCAATGAGGTAGGTGGTAGGAGGAAAACGACACAACAAAACAACAAAACATAAAACCTGGGCATAGTAGAGAAGCCTTGGGCTAGAAGTTGGCCATCCTGAGTTTTATTACTGGTTCTATTAGTAAGAAAATATGTCCCTGGGAGTAACATTTTTCTTGCTTGGGACTTCTGTGTCCTCATCTATGAAAAAAAAAAATTAAAAATTCTGTGGAATTTGACCTCCAAGGACCTTCTAAAACCAGCCTCCTAAAATTCAATAATCTGATGGTTTTCTAAGCCAGGAATGCTTGGCATTCTGTCTTATCCACATCGGGCTCTTTTCTTCTAGCATGATTGTGCTGATTTTTTAGCAGATGTTAGGCCCTGGGAGTGGGGACATTGACTGAAAGAAGAAACATACATTCACAGAGCAGGCATCATATTCACTGTGAGGTTCAAGGATTAGAAAGAAAAGTCCTAGACTGGTTAAATGAACTACGGTGTATCCACATAATGAAGTTAAAAAAAAATATCGAAGATCGCTATGTATGGCTACAGCACACTGTCCAAGACATATTATGAAATCAAAAAAGCAAGGTGCAAGAGAACGTGTAGTATGCTATCATTTTGTAAGGAGAAGGGTATCCATATACATATTTGCTTATATTTTCAAAAGGTAATGACAAAAGTAACCAAAGGCTAACAAAAATTGAAGAGTTTTTTCGAATGAACCTTGATTTATAGTTTTCATTTTCAAATTATGCAAATATTTTACATACTTTTAAATACACTGAGTCAAGCTGAAAAAAATGTCCAAGAATTAAAAACACGCTGAAACAACTGAACCTAATTATATTTCAAGTTGGAGGTAAATCTACACATAAAAATTATTTCAATCGATTTTAAAAGACAGTTTGTCTATCCTAAAGACAATACACGTGCATACCCACACATATATAGTAATCCTGAAATTCAGTCACTGAGTTGTTGTATTGATCTTAGTTTTACGTTAATAAGACTGAGAGCTAGCTGGGAAGATGGCAGAAGAGTAAGATGCGGAGATCACCTTCCTCCCCACACATACACCAGAAATACATCTACACGTGGAACAACTCCTACAGAACACCTGCTGAACGCTGGCAGAAGACCTCAGACCTCCCAAAAGGCAAGAATACCCCCCCCCCGGCCCACGTACCTGGGTAGGGCAAAAGAAACAAGAATAAACAGAGACAAAAGGATAGGGACGGGACCTGCACCAGTGGGAGGGAGCTGTGAAGGAGAGAACGTTTCCACACACTAGGAAGCCCCTTTGCGGGCGGAGACTGTGGGTGGCGGAGGGGGAAAGCTTCGGAGCCGCGGAGGAGAGCACAGCAACAGGGGTGCGGAGAGAAAAGCAGAGAGATTCCCGCACAGAGGATCGGTGCCGACCAGCACTCACCAGCCCGAGAGGCTTGTCTGCTCCCCCACCGGGGCGGGCGGGGCTGGGAGCTGAGGCTCGGGCTTCGGTCGGAGCGCAGGGAGAGGACTGGGGTTGGCGGCGTGAACACAGCATGCAGGGGGTTAGTGCGCCACAGCTAGCCGGGACGGAGTCCGGGGAAAAGTCTGGACCTGCCGAAGAGGCAAGAGACTTTTTCTTACCTCCTTGTTTCCTGGTGCGCGAGGAGAGGGGATTAAGAGCGCTGCTTAAAGGAGCTCCAGAGACGGGCGCGAGCTGCGGCTAAAAGCGCGAACCCCAGAGACAGGCATGAGACGCTAAGGCTGCTGCTGCTGCCACCAAGAAGCCTGTGTGTGAGCACAGGTCACTATCCACATCCCCGTTCCGGGTAGCCTGTGCAGCCCGCCACTGCCAGGGTCCCGGGATCCAGGTACAACTTCCCCGGGAGGACGACGCACGGCGCGCCTCAGGCTCGTGCAACTTTACATTGGCCTCTGCTGCCGCAGGCCCGCCCAGCACTCCGTGCCCCTCCCTCCCCCCCGCCCAGCACTCCGTGCCCCTCCCTCCCCCCCGCCCCCCGGCCTGAGCCGGCGACCTACACGCAGAGGCGGAGCCAAATCCAAAGCTGAGCCCCGGGAGCTGTGAGAACAAAGAAGAGAAAGGGAAATCTCTCCCAGCTGCCTTAGAAGCAGCGGATTAAAGCTCCACAATCAACTTGATATACCCTGCATCTGTGGAATACCTGAACAGACAATGAACCATCCCAAATTAAGGAGGTGGACTTTGAGAGCAAGATTTATGATTTTTTCCCCTTTTCCTCTTTTTGTGAGTGTGTATGTGTATGCTTCTGTGTGAGATTTTGTCTGTATAGCTTTGCTTCCACCATTTGTCCTAGGGTTCTATCCGTCCGTTTTTTTTTTAATTTTTTTTCTTTTCCTCTTAATAATTATTTTTTATTTTAATAACTTTATTATATTTTATCTTATTTTATTTTACTTTATCTTCTTCCTTTTTTCCTTCCTACCCTCCTTCATTCCATCCTCCCTCCCTCCCTCCCTCCTTCCTTTCTTTCTTCTACTAATTCTCTCTTTCTACTTTTTCTCCCTTTTATTCTGAGCCATGTGGATGAAAGGCTCTTGGTGCTGCAGCCAGGAGTCAGTGCTGTGCCTCTGAGGTGGGAGAGCCAACTTCAGGGCACTGGTCCACAAGAGACCTCCCAGCTCCACATAATATCAAATGGTGAAAATCTCCCATAGATCTCCATCTCAACACCAGCACCCAGCTTCACTCAACGACCAGCAAGCTACAGTGCTGGACACCCTATGCCAAACAACTAGCAAGACAGGAACACAACCCCACCCATTACCAGAGAGGCTGCCTAAAATCATAATAAGTCCACAGACACCCCAAAACACACCACCACACGTGAACCTTCCCACCAGAAAGACAAGATCCAGCCTCATCCACCAGAACACAGGTACTAGTCCCCTCCATCAGGAAGCCTACACAACCCAATGAACCAACCTCGGGCCACTGGGGACAGACATCAAAAACAACGGGAATTATGAACCTGCAGCCTGCAAAAAGGAGACCCCAAACACAGTAAAATAAGCAAAATGAGAAGACAGAAAAACACACAGCAGATGAAGGAGCAAGATAAAAACCCAGCAGACCTAACAAATGAAGAGGAAATAGGCAGTCTACCTGAAAAAGAATTCAGAATAATGATAGTAAAGATGATCCAGAATCTTGGAAATAGAATAGACAAAATGCAAGAAACATTTAACAAGGACCTAGAAGAACTAAAGATGAAACAAACAATGATGAACAACACAATAGATGAAATTAAAAATACCCTAGATGGGATCAATAGCAGAATAACTGAGGCAGAAGAACGGATAAGTGACCTGGAAGATAAAATAGTGGAAATAACTACTGCAGAGCAGAATAAAGAAAAAAGAATGAAAAGAACTGAGGACAGTCTCAGAGACCTCTGGGACAACATTAAATGCACCAACATTCGAATTGTAGGGGTTGCAGAAGAAGAAGAGAAAAAGAAAGGGACTGAGAAAATATTTGAAGAGATTATAGTTGAAAACCTCCCTTATATGGGAAAGGAAATAGTTAATCAAGTCCAGGAAGCACAGAGAGTCCCATACAGGATAAATCCCATACAGGATAAATACACCAAGACACATATTAATCAAACTGTCAAAAATTAAATACAAAGAAAGCATATTAAAAGCAGCAAGGGAAAAACAACAAATAACACACAAGGGAATCCCCATAAGGTTAACAGCTGATCTTTCAGCAGAAACTCTGCAAGCCAGAAGGGGCTGGCAGGACATATTGAAAGTGATGAAGGAGAAAAACCTGCAAACAAGATTACTCTACCCAGCAAGGATCTCTCTCATTCAGATTTGATGGAGAAATTAAAACCTTTACAGACAAGCAAAAGCTGAGAGAGTTCAGCACCACCAAACCAGCTTTACAACAACTGTTAAAGGAACTTCTCTAGGCAAGAAACACAAGAGAAGGAAAAGACCTACAATAACGAACCCAAAACAATTAAGAAAATGGGAATAGGAACATAAACTATATCCTGATCTTAGTGGAAATGCTTTCAGTTTTTCACCATTGAGGAAGATGTTGGCTGTGGGTTTGTCATATATGGCCTTTATTATGTTGAGGAAAGTTCCCTCTATGCCTACTTTCTGCAGGGTTTTTATCATAAATGGGTGTTGAATTTTGTCAAAAGCTTTCTCTGCATCTATTGAGATGATCATATGGTTTTTCTCCTTCAGTTTGTTAATATGGTATATCACGTTGATTGATTTGTGTATATTGAAGAATCCTTGCATTCCTGGAATAAACCCCACTTGATCATCGTGTATGATCCATTTAATGTGCTGTTGGATTCTGTTTGCTAGTATTTTGTTGAGGATTTTTGCATCTATGTTCATCAGTGATATTGGCCTGTAGTTTTCTTTCTTTGTGACATCCTTGTCTGGTTTTGGTATCAGGGTGATGGTGGCCTCGTAGAATGAGTTGGGGAGTGTTCCTCCCTCTGCTATATTTTGGAAGAGTTTGAGAAGGATAGGTGTTAGCTCTTCTCTAAATGTTTGAAAGAATTCACCTGTGAAGCCATCTGGTCCTGGGCTTTCGCTTGTTGGAAGATTTTTAATCACAGTTTCAATTTCAGTGCTTGTGACTGGTCTGTTCATATTTTCTATTTCTTCTTGATTCAGTCTTGGCAGGTTGTGCCTTTCTAAGAATTTGTCCATTTCTTCCAGGTTGTCCATTTTATTGGCATAGAGTTGCTTGTAGTAATCTCTCATGATCTTTTTTATTTCTGCAGTGTCAGTTGTGACTTCTCCTTTTTCATTTCTAATTCTATTGATTTGAGTCTTCTCCCTTTTTTTCTTGATGAGTCTGGCTAATGGTTTATCAATTTTGTTTATTTTCTCAAAGAACCAGCTTTTAGTTTTATTGATCTTTGCTATCGTTTCCTTCATTTCTTTTTCATTTATTTCTGATCTGATTTTTATGATTTCTTTCCTTCTGCTAACTTTGGGGGTTTTTTGTTCTTCTTTCTCTAATTGCTTTAGGTGCAAGGTTAGGTTGTTTATTCGAGATGTTTCCTGTTTCTTAAGGTAGGATTGTGTTGCTGTAAACTTCCCCCTTAGAACTGCTTTTGCTGCATCCCATAGATTTTGAGTCGTCGTGTCTCCATTGTCATTTGTTTCTAGGTATTTTTTGATTTCCTCTTTGATTTCTTCAGTGATCACTTCGTTATTAAGTAGTGTATTGTTTAGCCTCCATGTGTTTGTATTTTTTACAGATCTTTTCCTGTAATTGATATCTAGTCTCATGGCGTTGTGGTCAGAAAAGATACTTGATACAATTTCAATTTTCTTAAATTTACCAAGGCTTGATTTGTGACCCAAGATATGATCTATCCTGGAGAATGTTCCATGAGCACTTGAGAAAAATGTGTATTCTGTTGTTTTTGGATGGAATGTCCTATAAATATCAATTAAGTCCATCTCATTTAATGTATCATTTAAAGCTTGTATTTCCTTATTTATTTTCATTTTGGATGATCTTTCCATTGGTGAAAGTGGGGTGTTAAAGTGCCCTACTATGAATGTGTTACTGTTGATTTCCCCTTTTATGGCTGTTAGTATTTGCCGTATGTATGGAGGTGCTCCTATGTTGGGTGTATAATTATTTACAATTGTTATATCTTCTTCTTGGATCGATCCCTTGATCATTAGGTAGTGTCCTTCTTATCTCTTCTAACAGTCTTTATTTTAAAGTCTGTTTTGTCTGATATGAAAATTGCTACTCCAGCTTTCTTTTGGTTTCCATTTGCATGAAATATCTTTTTCCATCCCCTTACTTTCAGTCTGTATGTGTCTCTAGGTCTGAAATGGGTCTCTTGTAGACAGCAAATATATGGGTCTTTTTTTTGTATGCATTCAGCCAATCTGTGTCTTTTGGTGGGAGCATTTAGTCCATTTACATTTAAGGTAATTATCGATATGTATGTTCCTATTCCCATTTTCTTAACTGTTTTGGGTTCGTTATTGTAGGTCTTTTCCTTCTCTTGTGTTTCTTGCCTAGAGAAGTTCCTTTAACAGTTGTTGTAAAGCTGGTTTGGTGGTGCTGAACTCTCTCAGCTTTTGCTTGTCTGTAAAGGTTTTAATTTCTCCATCAAATCTGAATGAGATCCTTGCTGGGTAGAGTAATCTTGGTTGCTGGTTTTTCTCCTTCAACACTTTCAATATGTCCTGCCACTCCCTTCTGGCTTGCAGAGTTTCTGCTGAAATGTCAGCTGTTAACCTTATGGGGATTCCCTTGTGTGTTATTTGTTGTTTTTCCCTTGCTGCTTTTAATATGCTTTCTTTGTATTTAATTTTTGACAGTTTGATTAATATGTGTCTTGGTGTATTTATCCTGTATGGGATTTATCCTGTATGGGACTCTCTGTGCTTCCTGGACTTGATTAACTATTTCCTTTCCCATATTAGGGAAGTTTTCAACTATAATGTCTTCAAATATTTTCTCAGTCCCTTTCTTTTTCTCTTCTTCTTCTGGAACCCCTATAATTCAAATGTTGGTGCGTTTAATGTTGTCCCAGAGGTCTCTGAGACTGTCCTCAGTTCTTTTCATTCTTTTTTCTTTATTCTGCTCTGCAGTAGTTATTTCCACTATTTTATCTTCCAGGTCACTTATCCGTTTTTCTGCCTCAGTTAGGAGAATGGGTATTTTAATATCTACACAGAGTTAACCTGGGATTCTGGATGGACTGACTTATTTGCCTTCTTTTGGACTAGGTAATATAGTGTTGTTTAGGAAAAGGCATTACAAGAATAACCTCAAGCATAACTTGTATCTATTTAATAGTTTCCTTCCACGAAGACCCAAAAGAAAAGTTTCTGTAGTGGATTTAGACATCTTTGTACTAGGACATGACCAAAGTATTAGGGAGATCTGGGTCCCAGTAAAATATATGCGTCTTAGTATGTCCAAATGGGGGGAAAAATAGCTAAAATATATAAAGAAAATTCACCTCCTTTGTTCAAAGAAATTTGGCCTTTACCAAAAGTGCACTCATTTCACACATCCATATCATCCACTTCTTGCAAACCCTGGGTCCTCTTGGAGGCAGAGTCCATTTTGGAGGAAGTTGCCTGTATTTGATCAACACTGAGATGCCTTATAGGCTAGTGACTTTCCTCTTCTCCTCACTCTCCCTCTCCTCTACCAACTCACTTCAGTGTATGTTTGGATACAGACATATCTAGGTCCTATTCTTCCTTCAAGGCTTGTTTTGATCCCCACCTCCTTTATGAGGTTACAACTGCTCCAGAATTGTGAATATTATTTATACTTACCTGTCATTTACTATATATGCTATCATGCACTAACTTTTTTTGAAATGCATGCTCTCTAAACCTATTTATCTATGTATCTATCTATCTATCATCTATCATCTCTCTATCCATCAATTATAGATAGGTTTCTTTGTACAAAAGTTGTATTCTTAGCTTCTTATTTTTTGTTCCATGTGAATAGGTATTTGATGTAGAACCTTTTTAGAGGAAAAAAGGAACCTTCCCTGATTGCACTGCAGTGTCATATATGTCATAAACTAAGTGACTGAATTTGAATGGTTCTCTTACGGAACTGCTGAATTTCTTCCATTGTTAATTTGTCTCTTCTTATGTAAAATGATTTTGATTCATTGAGTAAGCAGGCATAAACGTGCATCAAAGGTGAGATTGGGAAGAAAATACCACTTGTCTTGGATTTGGTTCAGAGGAAATTTCTACTACCGATAGTGAGATAACACAGTCCAGTTCTCTCATTTATGAGCATAGAGTAAAGGAGAAACCCTTTAATTTCTTTCCCAATGTAAATGTCTCCTTCATACCTTATGTGACTATTTTGTGATTGAGCAATTTGGAGAAAAAAGGTTTCCCTAGTTGTTTCTCAAACTGAGACGCCACAGTTCTCTGCCATGAATTGAAACTTCAGAATAAACTTAGTGGAAAATAACCGCAGACTGTAAATTTTTTTTAGCAGGAAGAAAGGGGTATGGTTTTGGCCTCACCTCATTATTCCAAAAACTCTGAAAATATTAGAGGAATTTCCCTACACATCTTTATAACATGATTAAAGGAAAAGAAGGAAAGGGAAAAGAAAACTAACATTTGTTGAGTCTCTCAACCTGCTAGTCATTACACTAAATATTTCACACATGTCAAGTTTTACAACAACCTTGACTAGTCGGTAATATTATATCTACTTTATATGTGAGAAAATAGAAGCACAAAGAAATTAAGAAGACTTCCAGTTCCAAGAAAAGATGGTCTAGAACCAGTTTTCTCTGCTACTTTCCTCTAAATACCCTGGAAATAATTCAACAAAAATCATAAAAAGACTCAAAGAGATGAAAAGGAGAAATAGACTGGATAGAGAACGCAAAATTTAAGGACTGACACCACAGCGAGGTTCCTGGGTTTTCTTCTTATCTTCCATATATCTACCAAAAAGCCAGTAGCCCAGAACTACACTGTCTAACCCAACAGGCATAGACATAACAAAAAAAAAAAAAAAAAAAGAAAGAAGTTTAAGAAAACCCTGCTTTCTTTAGCCAAAGCACAGGGAAAGGGACAAACAAGCAGGGACCTTGTGAGAAGCCTCCAACTCCAGCCCATCACCCAGTAGCATCTGCAAGCTTGTTATGCTAGCACCTGTAGGGCACCTGGTATCTGACAGCCTTTTGTCAGTGGCAGAAGGTTACTCAGACCCAGTCTTCCCTGAACTTCCCATCCACGGGCACCAGGCAGCTCAGGTGGTACCTGAAAAAGCTTAGTGGCAATCTCAGAGGCAACAGAAGAACAAAACAGATCAGTATGGCATTTCAAGGGATCTGAAAACTCAATTGTTATTGGAATTACAGCTTTAAAAAGTAGTCCAGTACCTACGCACTACTCATAAGTAACATGACTGCCTTCTAAAACAGAATATTTAAATAGAATCAAGAGTCCATAACAGAATGAAAAATGACTAATCACAATCAGAACCAGTATATACACAACTTGAAGAAGAATAAACAATCAACTGACAATTATCGAAATGAAGATGTTGGAATTATCTGACAAGAATTTTAAAGCAAAAAAATTATTATTCAAATTAAAATACAGACTGGAAGAGTTGATTAAAAAAACTTACGATCCAACTATATGCTATCTAAAAGAAGTTCACAAATATAATGACATTTGTAAGTTGAATTTAAAAGGATGGGGAAAAGATAGATCATGCAAACATTAATTTAATAAAAAGCAAGTGTGACTATATTTTTTTAAAAAGTGAATGAAGCTGGTTTTAAAAAAGTGGCTATATTAATATCATATGAAGTAGACTACAGAGCAAAGAAAACTACTTTGTGATATTACACAATAATGAAAATATTAAGTCATGAAGAAGATATAGCCATCCTGAATGTGTATGCACCAAACAACAGGGTTTCAAAATGCATGGAGCAAAATCCGACAAGCTGAAACAAGTAGGCAAATCTGTTGTAGTAACGGGTTTTAATACCCCACTCTTAGCAAATGATAGAAGTAACAGAGTAAATAAACAATGATATAGAACTGAACAACAGTATCAACCAATAGAATCTAACTGAGTATGAGAAAGACTTGATGTGATGATATATCTCTGTAACTTGACTGTGGTTATAGTCATGCATATTACACATGCAGTAAAATTAATGCCATTTGCAGCAACATGGAGGGACCTAGAGATTATGATACTGAGTGAAGTAAGTCAGAGAAAGACAAATATCATATGATATCACTTATATGTGGATTCTAAAAAAATGATACAAGTGAACTTATTTACAAAACAGAAATATGTATAACTGAATCACTTTGCTGTACACCTGAAACTAACACATTGTAAATCAACTATACTTCAATTAAAAAAAAAAAACTTTGAAAAATGCATAAAGCTACCCTCCCATACGCACAAACACAACAGTGAATGAATAACTGGCTATAAAAATCTAAAGAAGCCTTATGAATTGTACCAATGTCAATTTCTAGGCATTGATACTGAAAATTATACAAGATACTGATAATTGTGCAAGATATTAGCAGCAGTGGAATCTAGTGAAGCGTTCATGGAACTTACCTATACATTTCTTTGAAACTTCCTATAAACCTATAATTATTTTGAGATTAAAACAAAAATTTTAAAGACAGAAAGAAACGTTAGTTAAGGAATATGTGCAGAGTGGTACCAGGGTCCAAATTCAATTTGTTGTCTCTCCAGGTTACATTCACAATAATTTATTCACTGAAAGAAAATTGAGGGATGTGGAATTCTCCTTAGTCTTTGCCTCCCAAATCTCCCATTGTTGGAAAACTGAAGAATTATTCAAATATTCACATAACACAGAGATCAAAAAGCTCTAACAGTAAATTTTTATCATTTATCCAAATATCTTTTAGAAAGATAGTTTCCACTTCTTTCTTCCAGTGAAGACATTCATGAAATACTGTTCTGTTGACAATTAAAAATTTCTAATGTAAATAATAATAATTAAAAATTATTATTAAGTCAAATAAGGTCACCTTACAGATACTATGTCATGGAAATCATCAAATCCAGCTGAGGTTCTGTATTTAGATAGAGTTGGCATCAGAGTACAACTTTCGGATCCCATGAAAGAAACAGAGCTTGTTTTAATTCTTGCAGGGTCACGTTTCGCTTCAGCCACAAGCTGAAAACATGTTCACAACGCTTATTTAAAAAAATAAAAAATAAATAAGATAATATCATGACTTTCCATAGTCCTCATATCCCTCTAGTCATCTTTCATATATAAAATATGATATTTTAAAAGATTTTGCTGATAAATTTTATTGAGAATCTTTTTTTAAAACAGGGATTGGGTGACAACATATTCACCCTTTCTTATTTAATATTTTTAATTTTATAAAATAAGTCACTTAGAAGGCAAGTCAGCTCAAAAAAAAAAAATTAGACGAAAGTAACTTGAGCCTCAAACACTCTGCAAGAATAAAAGCTGAACTAAAATCTTTGTAAATCCATCTCTCCAATAATCCAGAAATCTACACAGCAAGGTGAACGTTGCTGTACGATCTATATAACGTTTTTGATTTGCACTTACAAAGTTTTCCTTTCTCTACAATCTGTATTCATTATTAAAAGTCGGGCTTAACAGAATTCCACAATTTCATAAATTATCAAGCCATTTAGGATGCATAATTAATTGGATTGTACTGTGCCATATTTATGAGCGTTATTCATGCACAGTATGAGATAATCATAAATTATTTTGTTAACAAAATCTCTTGAGAGACTTTTTAAAGAGCTTTCCCTTGAGTAACTTCTTTTGGTGTGACTGCTGTCTGATTTTTTTTTCTATTGGTTAAATCAAGAATGAGCTATTTATTACTTTATAAATCTAATCTGAAAAATACTGAAGCAATCTGCAGAGGAGGTGCAAAGCAATATTGGAATTCAGAGTTTTCAAAAGCTTGAAACAACTTGATGAAGAAAATGAAATGGTAATTGTAGATTTGATGTCTATATTTACATTTAAGTTTATCCATGAGTTGCAGCTCTATCTTGGTCTGTATTTCTTGGCACAAAATTTGTAAAAGCCCTGAGGTTTTATAACTTTCTGGAGCAACTTTTAAAAAGCATTAAGTGTAAGCAGAGTTCATGACCATAAATATGAGAAGGGAAAGGAAAGATTTTGCCTAAAAAAATAGAAGGCCAAAACACATCAAATGATATTTAATTGGGACTGGAAATATTCCAAGTTTGACATTCAAAAACAAAAGCTTTGATTTACAATAGTTCATGTTGGTCTCTTGTTGAGCCTGCCAAAACTCCAAGCTAGATCAGAGCCTTTTTTGAAATAAACGCAAGCTTAATCTGATGTAGGTATTTCCAAACTCCCACTGCTTTAGTTATAACATCATCTGTTAACTGAATGATTTATAAATCACCCTCTATAGACAGATTTCTACAGGATGGAGGGTGAGATATTTTAACCTGAGGACATAAGGACACATCTAATTCATACATTAAAACCACATTTAGAACAACCCTTCTTGGAAACAAAGATATTTCCCATCCATGCTTTTTTTAGGACTGTGATTGTATCTGAAAATTTAACAGTACCTAAAATGTTCCTCCTTTGTTCCTCGGTTACCAGTCAATAAATGGTCATTGCTATTATTACCCACTGCCAATAGAGGACTTACTACTTACAGCCTGACACATGCCAGACACTCAACCATGTATTTTCATAGAGCAGTTAAGATTCTGGGTTCTTGAGTCAGACGCGGGGGCTTGAATCCCAGCTTCCCCATTTATCTGCTGTGGACTTTGGGCAAGTTACTTAACCTGTATGTACCTTACCGTCTTCTCTGTTAAAATGCCAGCCTCTTAGGACTGTTGTGAAGAAGAAATTAGTTAATACATATAAATCCCCTAGAGCAGTACCTGGCATAAAAGCATTTATTATTAAGTGTTAATCATTATTGTTATTTTTACTAATATTTTATCTACTTTGCAGAGGATGAACCTAAAGTTAATTAACTTTCTCAAGGTTATGTGATATTTGAATACTGGCTTATCGAACACCATGTATTTTGTGTTTAATCACAATTTTGCATAGCCTCTTAGCAATATCACTTGTTATTTGTTAACAATATTGTTACAAACAATAACTTTAAATATTGTTAAAGTTTGTAACAATATTGTTACAAACAATAACTTTAAAAATTACAACTTTTCACTGTAATAGTCTCTGGTATTCATCCTTTAGTTAGTTTTAAACTTCAACAGATCTAAAAAACAGTTGTACTTATGAACACTAGCGGAAGATATGACCTACCCAATAGTTTGCAAATATTTTCAGGGAATTATTGAAAATAGACAATGGTTTACAAACTTCAATTTACAGGAGCAGATGCCTCCTGATCTTGTGAAAATTCCTGTGTAATATTAGTACATCCAGATAAATGTGGTTGAATGGGTATTTAAAAGATAATGGCAACTCAAAGTAAAAAGTCCTCATAAGTATCTAATCTTTAATCTATGGCTTTTATCTTCACAAAGAAAAAGGTACTGATTTCATTTGTAGAAAGACCACTTTCACAACACAATAATACAGGTCTGAAACAGAGTCTCAGGCTTCAAAGTTCATTCCACCTGTATGATCTTGGATAAGTAACTAAGACTTTTATTGTACCTACTGGGTAGATTTTTGTAAATATTAACTAGGTGATGATTTATGAAGCACTTATCACAGAACCTGGGATACTTGTAAGTGCTCAATAAATATCAGTTGCTACTATCAGCGGTCGGGATGGTACTGTTATTATTTATAGCATGCCAACTAGTTTTTTTGTTTTTTTTTTTTTTTTTTTTGCGGTACACGGGCCTCTCACTGTTGTGGCCTCTCCCGTTGCGGAGCACAGGCTCCGGACGCGCCAGCTCAGCGGCCATGGCTCACGGGCACAGCCGCTCCGCGGCATGTGGGATCCTCCCGGACCGGGGCACGAACCCGTGTCCCCTGCATCGGCAGGCGGACTCCCAACCACTGCGCCACCAGGGAAGCCCATGCCAACTAGTTTTAACTCAAATTGCTCCTCTTCCTAAGCCCATTGTGAACAGATCCATAAAAAATAGGGACCTCTATGCTTATTCAGAAGGAAAATTGAAAAATTATGTATACCAGTACATGGGTAAATTTACAAGTGAGATTCTTCACTGAAAACCAACCATCTAACTGGAACAATAGGAAATGACTATGCCGTAAAGCAAAGCTATTTTTTTTCCACTTTACAGTTCAGCCTAGAGAACTTAGGCAGCTGGGTCTATTGTGGTTTCAGATTCAGCCTGTAGAAACTGCTGAGAAACTGCTATAGAGAGAAAGGGTATCATCAGCAGTTTTGTAACCCTCCAGGGAGTTCGTAGTACCAGTGCAATTAGAGCCCCATAGAAACAGGCAAGGTAAATGTCCCAAGACAAAGTATAAAAAGTCCTTAAGAAAGGAATGCAGAACAATTAAGCTACTTGCTATCTTGGTGGCAATTGCTCTGTGCAATAATGGACTCAAGTCTAATAATTATTTTAAGCAATTATATAGCACTTTATTTTTGCAAAGTGCTTTACAATAATATCTTATTAGATATTCATCACAATAAGCCTGTGAAGGAGGTCAGAATATCTCCAAGAAAGAAAAGCAGGTGCTGCTTTTTTAAACATCTTACGATAAAATGCTCTCATTTTTCTAATGCTAAATATCAAAGTTTTATGTGGTGACTTGTTTTGTGCTCTAACACACGACCTTGTGTATTAATGTGCAATTTGGAATCACACTGCCTCTGAACTGCCTGATGCAACAGCTGAGGAAGTCCTGATGCTCGAGGACAATATAAATAATCATAAAATTAAACATGTGAGGAAGAGATTGTAAGGACAGAGGTTCCAAAAGAAATGGTTAATGGAATCTTGCAAATTGCTTAATCAGAAGCAATAAAAGCAAGGAATATTTGCATTGTTTTACAATTCTCCAAACAATTTTAGTCAATGTATTTATTAAACAATTTCTTACTTAATTATCACAATTACTCTCAAGAAGTAAGACTTAAAAAAAAAATCATTTTATAGATACAAAAAATGGAGTTTAAAGAGGTGAATAACCAGCTCTAGGTAACATAACTAGTAGTTAGTAAAGTTGGTAATTAACAGTCTTCTTAATCTAGAGCAAGTTAGACCTATTTAACCTACTGGTTTATTTATTGTAAGTGATACAACCAATTTACCTACTAATGCTAACAGGCTATAGAGAAGAGCTGAATAGCCTCTTTTGCAAAATTGACAGTGTAAGCTAGCTTACACTGTATAAATCATCTTCCCCAAAAGTGTGTGTCACTCCAGTCTGTAGGAATTTGACTCATGCTGTCCTTGGTTATAGCTCCAAGGAGAATGAGAAATGATGGCCTTCTGGAGTCCTGACATTGCCACTGGTGGTCCAGGTGGCTGTCTTTGTGCCACGATTGCCTCTGCTTATTTACCTGGACAGTGGTCGAAATGATACAGAAATCCCTGGCGAAGAAGAGAATTGTCTTTTGGTGCCACCTAGCACGATCCTAAGGATGCTGAAATTATAATAAATTTAAGCGCAATCATCTGTTACCCTCTAACTAATCAGAGTCCACTGCTCTCCAGAACACATTTCCACATTTGGACTCTCCAGAACAGAGTCCACATTTTCTCCAGAGAAAACTGGGGTGCAAGCAAGTAGGGCAGCCTCGTGAAGAAAAGCTTTTTGTTCCAGTATCTTAGAGCAAACATGGAGGCTCCCCTCTGAGAATATGGAGTCCTGGCTGCATCAGGTAAGAATTCTTAGCCTTCTTTAATTGCCTTGTTTCACTTATGAAGCTCTGCACATCCATAAGATACACACATGGGAGACTTTTCTAGATACTGCTGTGGACAGATGGACTCCAGACAGGGGGGAGCAGGTGTGAAGCCAACAGAGGCAAGAAGTGGGGAATCCTGTCAGTACCCACAGGGACTTCCCCTAGCAGGAGGGAGAAATTCTGTACCCAGCAGCCCAGTGCCGAATCGGCCCAAGGGGGGTGATGAAATGGAAGAAGTTAAAGATCTCGGGCTTACAGGCAGCTCAGGGTGAAATGCTGGATCCCTGCTCTTCCTGTTTGCATGGTGTGCAGGGCTACTTGTTCACGTGCTTTTCACTCTCCTGCTGCCTTTCAATCCAATTGCACTTAACTGTCGTCCCAGCAAGTGCAGGGGATGATGAAAACATCCAGTGGAAGGAGTGTCTTAGATTCTAAGGAAATCTTCTGAAAGTGTAAAAATTAAAATGATGTAACTCTAGTAGACGCAGAAATCTCTAACACAACGTTTCCAACATGAGCTTCTTTGATGTCAAAAAACATGATTCAAACTTTCCCACAAAAGGTAGGTGGCAGGTGCTTGACCTTGACTTTCCTGTGGCCTGACCATGGATTTCAGAAAGCAGCAGTGCTAGTAAATATTTTGCCAGAGGTACTGCCCTTGCAACATCTTCTAGACTAATTTTTGAACAGGAATGTATTAAAAGGAGCAATCCAATAGTAGTTATTGTTGAATAAAGCAAGCTTGAATTCCTTCATGTCATACAGAAGTATTTATCTTTTTATGACTTTAATTCTATGAGCAACCCAGAAAACTGACACATTAGAATGTGCAGCCAGGTAATAAATGGGGAAATAAAGGTTTGTTCGCTTGTTTTCCTTTAAGAGATAAAGCAAACTACACATAATAAAAATTAAATTAGGGAACTTTAGTTATAAACTTTACATTTCCTATTGTTTTTTGAATGGTTATTAAAAGTACTTTATAGTTGTTTTGAAAAAAAAAAAGTTTTTCTATGTGACAATGTGCTAATACTAATGATAATTAAAGAGAAATAATCATATAAAATAATCACCATGACTATGTAAAGTAGCTTTGCCCAAGGGCAGATTCACGTTCCAAGAGGCCCTCTTTTCCCCAAAGACTGTCAGATTTTCCAGTTTCTTTATAAAAGAGCTTTATCCATCTTTGTGGGAGAGACTTGGCCCAGCCTGGGAAGCAAAGGGTGTATGGGATGATTCCCTTGTTTTTTATTTTCTTGGTCGGGGTGGGGGGGGCACCTTTGCTTGTGCATTCTCTTTGTGGGGATTGGCGATTAGACCCCTTTACTCCTTGGGGTCTTGGGCAGCTGTCAGAAGCACAGCCCACCACAGGCCTCAGAGCTGCATTTTGATTTTGCAGATGAAGGAAGTGGCCTCAGAGCCTCACAGGAGTAGGGGATAGTGGGGCAGGGCTGCATAATATGCAGATTTTGTCCCACAGACTTTATAATTTGGCACATCTAATCTCGACTTTGTGTACTTCAGGTCTGATATCCAAAATGAGGAAACTTCAACTGAATAGGGAAAATTCATCTGCCAGAATGTAGAATATGCAATCAATTATGTGAGGAGTTTAGTCAAATGAGTTACTTGATATTTTATAGATAATGCATTCAGGTATATCAACTCTATATCTACATATGCATATGCAACTAAAAATAGAGATATACAATTTTTCTGTATATACATTCATACATACACATACATGCATAGTTTTTAGACCATGTTGTCTCTTTTCTGATTTATCCTGTAAGTACTTAAAATATGTCTGAAATGCCAGGAGAATTTATTTAGGCACATAGATGCATGCCTATGTTTGCTAAAAATAAATTCTTTTATCTATTATAATAATCAGAATGATTTCTGGCATTCTCAAACCACGTAAAAATTTGCCACACAATTTAGGACTCAGTATTGAGTATTGTCAGCTAGCCTTTTAACCCCTTGAAAACCTGGATTCTATATTAATTTCTTTGTAATTCCAGTCAAAGTATATTCACAAATAAGCACATAAAATGCTTATTAAATTGGTTTTCTATAGAGATGAGCCTATGTGTATACAGGTAAAGATTGAATGAATGACGGTTCAATGAAACGCGATGCCTTGTTGCCAATCTTATGGATGAACCATTTTCTTAAAAACAGCGTGTCTCTAGACCGACAGAATAACCTGCCAAGTTCACAGCAGAACGGAACCAGCCTATTTCTTCTGTTTCTTATTTTTCTTACTTCTCTTAGCCATGTTTTTCACTGGGAGAAGCTGATAAAATAACTAGGCAGTGTTTTGACAAACTGAGGTTTATAAAACACATAGTTAGCTAAGGACTCTTAGAATACCACAGAAGCTGAAGTTTGTCTTTAGGGAGTATAAATTTCAAACAGGGCTAGCCAAAGCGCTTTATTTTAGAATTTTAGCTTCTCTCTGTTGAGAAACATTTTTTAAAAGTTCTGCCAAAGGACTTAATTCCATCAAATTACTCTTCTGGGGTACTTTTATAATGAGTATGTTTGGTTGAAGAAATAAACATTTAATTGAATCAGAACGCAAAAAGTGCTTAAACACACTTATTAAACAATTTCAGTGATTTTAGTTTGGGGAATTAAACATCAAGAAAAAATATATAGCACGTTCTAATTTGCATTCTTGCTCAGATATCTAAACCAGTGCCTGAGGATTCCTTTAACTGCCCCCAAGCTTTTAAAACACGGAGAACAAGAAGGAAAGAACCAGAGGACGAACTCAGAGGAGGGCGTTGCTGCAGTTGCCTCTCTTCTCACACCTTTCATTTTTAAATATTGTCAGAGTGAGGGGATCTCCTGACTTTCCTTACAGCCTCTGTCTTTACATTAATCTATTACCCAAAGCCTCAGAAGTTGTGTTGTCTAACCCAACTTTGTGTGCCCGTTGCACAGTGAGGCCGCACAAACCAAAGCGTGGGAGTTTGGACCAGAAATATGTTCATTGATGGAGAGGCGCCAGCCTGGAAGATGGGAGACTTAGGTTTGTCTCAGATCCATCCTACTGGCTGGCCAGGGGTGCAAGGTTTTTTAAAGGCAAAAAGAATAAATGGGAGGAGGTCTTTGTGATTTCAGCTGCCCAGAAAGATCTCAGTTGTAGACTTCCCGGCACTGTCTTATGACTCAAAGTGTTATTGGTGACTGTGATTGATTGAAATGTTCCTGCAAAGCAAACTAGTAAATCATGGTCCTGTGATCCCTTAAGTTTTTTTAGGAGACAGCCAAAGCAATGGTTGAGCCATTTTATTATTTATTTAGAGCCTAGGTGGCCAGTTAAGAATTTCAATTCCCGGTTGGCCCTGGCTGTGTGTTGTGTGTGTGTGTGTGTGTGTGTGTGTTTTGTTGTTTTTTTAAATTCCTCAAAGTAATTTACTTGGAAGTAATATAAGCCCATAATAAAATCACTTTGCTGTACACCTGAAACTAACACAATATTGTAAATCAACTATAGTTCAATTAAAAAAAAAAGAGAGAGAGAGGGAAAAGGTCATGGTTTAAAGAAAACAATAAAGTAAAACAGACAAAAATGTTCATAGTCACTATGTTTTGTTTTGTTTTTTTAAAGACCATTTGGCCCTGCTGTTTCCTGTTTCTGCATTTCCTTACTTCCCTAATTAGTAACTGCTTTGGTCTGCTCTTTGGAACTCAGGGAAAGCCTAGGAGACCAAAGCCTTTCTCTTCAAACAAGAAACAGGGGACACAGAGGGGTTTTTGTACCCAGGAGGGCCCTGCAGGGTCCTGCTTAGTTTCAATTGGTCAACAGGTTAAACATAATTCTTCTTTAAACACTCCTTTTCATGAAAGAGACATTGTTAACTCATTTACCACTGTCCATTGTTTCAATAAGCTGCACTGTACTCTGTAGGAGAAATATACTAATTATAGTAATATTTGTTTATAACACACTGTTTCCAAAAAATTAAGGTGGCTGTAGAAATTTAAACTGACAATTAAGCAGTTACATTTTCACGTTAATTTTGTGCCCAAATATTTGCAGCTGCATCAAAGCTCTTGTTGACTGAAAAAAAAATGCGCAACCTAAAAGTTGAAAATTATGTTTTATTCAGCATACATACTGAGGACTTAAGCCCAGGACACAGCCTCTCAGATGGCTCTGAGGGACTGCTCCAAAGAGGTAAGGGAGGAGCCAGGATATAGAGGAGTTTTCTTTCTGGTTTTTTTTTTTTTTTTGCAAAAATACCCCCAGGTATGGAACATCAAAAGACTACTGTCAATTAAAGAAAAAACAGACACCTCAAGTTAATGATTTTAGTGCTTTTCTATGATTTTTGTATGGGAAGATGCAGGAGTCTGGGCTCAGTGAAATCATTCCTTTGATAGGCACCTTAACTATCGAGGGCCAGGATCCTGTTTTCTCCATCCTGAATCCTCTGAGGGCACCCCGTGGGGTGGGGATGGGGGGGGCTGCAGTGGCTGATGGCTTGATGGCCCCAAGATCCTTTGTTTATTGATATGGCAGGTGACATTTTCTGTCCACACTCTCATTTGAGGTCTTTTGTCAAAAATATGCAGCACCCTCCCCTCCTGCTTACAACACTGATGGTAGCTGGGACAGACCTGACTCTGGCACTGAGGTTTTTCCCCTCCACAAGATCTGTCCAGTGCCACCTCAATCCTTTTAAGCGGGGATCTCCAGTGCCTTGAAATCCTTTATCCCAATTTAGACCATGTAGTTGAAACTCGAGGTTCTACCCAGAGATAAGTCTGAAAAAATTGTAAAGAAGGCTGTGTGTCCCCAGAGCAATGTTCCCCTTATTCCATTTCCCTCTCTTCACTTTTGGTGATCAAATGATCCCAGGGAGCCTGCCACTCCATACACTGCCATACGCATTCTGGGACCTGGTCTGCCTTCCTGTCCCCAAGGCACTCTCACAATAAAAACTAGTTAATAATGGCAGCTGTGTGTCAATCCCTGTGCTAGGTGCATCTCATGGTATAGATTATTTCATCTCCACAACAAACTAAGGAGGCCAGTGTTACCGACCAGGCATCTCAAATGACGTGATAGAAATTTACAGAAGTTCAGTGGCTTCCCCACACTACAGATTTCAAAAGAGAATTTAAACTAATTTAAGTCAATGATTCCAGTGGTGATGGAGTGCTGAGGCACCATCCTAGAGACCTTGCAAAGGAGAACTAAAACCACTAAATGTGGGCGGTGTCGTGGCAAAGCAAGGGGCTCTTTTGCCATAGTTTATAAGGTCACCCATTAAAATTCTTCCTTGAACTATCTTAAATGTATAAAAGGTCCATAACAGAATCTGTACTTTTATTTTTCTTCGTTATTTTATGCCTGGAGAAGTGAGAGCACAAGTTTGTCTTGAATGCCAAGAAATTCTGCACAGCTGATGGGACAGTTGGAGGCTGGTTTGGGCAGTACAGAGTGGCTGAGCTTTGGAATTAGACTAACTTGGATCTGAACAACTTATTCACTCACTAGCTATGTGCCTCTCAGAAATTTATATAACCTCCTCTTCCCTCATCTGCAAAATTAGGATAACTCTCTGTTGAGTTCACTTGGTACCGATGGTCTATTTTGTAATCCTTGGTCGGGAACCCGAAGACTCCAATTAGTATTTTTTTTTTATTCTGGATTAAGCTATCTTGTAATCCTCTCTCATATCTGGTGTTTCCTTATCTGAAGAAGGGAATCATTTGTTGATGTTCTGAGTCCACTTGTTTTAGACTGTTTTGCTGTCAAGTTTCCCTGGTTGAGCTATGCAATTCCAGTATTCATCTAATCTTTCTAAAGCTGTTGATGTGGGGCATGGACCAAAGAGAGAGATGTTGAACTGAATGTTAAAGACGCCCATAGTTCACAAAATGAATAAATAAGAACATGTCCCTGTTCGAATGTGTTCAAGTTAAACGTGAGGCTTCTGATGACAAGCTGGGAAAAGAAGTTTTCCTCTTTCATATCTAAGGCTTATTTAAAATGTCTATTCAGAAACAAGGCTGGAGACAAGTATATCCTGTTTACGATTTGCCACCTTAGAACCACAGACTCAGTAATATCTCCTAAAGTTCCATAATTTAGTGGTACCATCGTCCTTATATAATTGAGTCCTGGTTCCTACATCACTTCTTCCATGAGCAAAAAGACTCATTCTCCAAGGTTTGTGTAATGCTTTAAATGGAATAATACATATGAGGACAATTAGTACAGTTACTCACTATATGTTACTGTTTTGCTTTCTTTCCTTCTCTTTCCCTTTTATCCTTCCCACTTGCTTCATTAAGGTGGATGAACCTGGGAGCATCCAGGTCAGAGATCTCTGAGGACACCCCATGTCTCGCATGGCACACCCCCATCATTTGTACTCTAACTACCATGCAGTCCTGAATTCCTAGGCAGTCGGAAACACTTACTCCCAGCTTGCTCCAGTTCTAAGTAAAGTCATGAACAGGTGAACTTAGAGGGCAGAGCCTGCTCGGTGGAAAACGGTTGAAGTGGTTTTCAAGCCATGACTAATTTATTTAGGATTCAAAAATCAGCAAAGATTCTTCAGTCACATCATTCTTCTCCCAAATAAAAGGGAATCCAAATAAAGTAGAAACCTGTTTGATGCCTCAGGCGCGTTCAGTGTGTTGTTCAGGTCAGTTCATTTCAATACTTAATTTGTGGCACTTCATTTCATGGAATCATTTAACACCCAAAAAGTAATTATAAAAAGGAACAAATCTGGTTTCCTGGGGTGGGTATTTGACATCACAGTACACTGAAATCCCTACTGCTCTCTTAAGCTGTGTTTCTCATTCAGTAAGCAATTAAACGACATTAATTTGAATATGGGTTATGGATGAGCTCTTGCATACTTCAACCTTAAACATATTTATATTGTAATTGGACTTAGTAATGGATAAAGAAATGATTCCTACAACATCATCACTCACAATTAAATAAGGTGCCAGAACATTACCTTGAAGACTGCCAGCGCTCAAAGTAAAGTTACCAGATATTAAAGCTAGTCATCTCATCTAGTCCATTTTCACATGTAAAGAAATTGAGGCTCAGAGAAGCTAAAAGACTTGCATGTAGTCACACAGCTACTTAGCGGCAAAGCTCATGGTTCAAATCTCTTCTCTTCCAAATGAGTACTTTTTCTATTAACTCATATAATTACTGGTTGATATATCACATGAGGATGTATACTCATTTTTGAAATGAGTTAATAGGGAATTTTTTGACCAGTTATTCTGGGTCTTATCATATATTAAGTACAAAATATTTGCCCAAATCATACACTCTCAGCTCCTATATACAGGGCCATGAAGGTCAAAGTCAGGAAGAAAATGAATGGCTATGTGAACCTACATTTCTCTGTATCCTGTAGCTGTGGTTACAATCTTGGTTTAAATGTATAAACTTTTCTGGATGATAAACTCAGAGAGAAAGACTTGCAGAGGATGAATGGAGAATTAAAGAAAGATGAAAAATACTTGGAAAGGTAGCAAAACCTGTTAAGAGCAGTTTTGCACCTAGAAAACTTTGCATACCATTGCAGTTTTGTCCTCATTTATACCCCAAAATCATCGATCAATAAATATAGATGGCAAGCCCATTCTACACAAGCGGTTATGGTACGAGCTTGAGAAATAAAAAGAACAAGTCATGATTTCTGCCCAATGCATAATAAACCATGTTGGAGAGAACAGCATATGCAAATAATGAGACAAATAATAATTAGGACTGCGTAGAAAAATTTCTAAATGTTTGAGCAGTTTGAAAAAATGTTTGAACCGTCTTGAAAAAATATATTACAAGAAGAGAAAACAATTAGATGTAGTAACAGGAAAACCACCTAGAAAGAAGTAGCAGGAAATTCACATTGATTGTACACATAGCAGGTGCTTTATATAGACCTATTTTAGTCTAAAAATGCTAAAGACCTTATTACATAAGAAAGATGTAAAACATGACATAACACTTAAATACAGAGAGTTATACAGAACTTAGCATTGTGCTTGGGATTCAGGAGAAACTTAATCAGTGTTGGTTTGGTGACTAAATAAATTAGATGAATATATAACAGGTAGAGAGAATGAGAACTCACTTAACCACTCATTTTCTCTCTACCACAGACTCTCTTTTCTTCTTTCTTTTTTCTGCATGTGCGCTTTACTTTTTTCTACCTAAATATCAGCTTCCTCATTTCTGGAGTACTTCTGATGTAAGATGAAAGCTCCTCAGCCCAAGTATGAATTAGCTCAAGCAAAGAGCTCATAATAATCCATCATCTCGGTCTCAAATCCACATTCCCAGGAGGAAGAATACAATCAACCCAGTTTGAGTCATGTGCATAGGTCTGGTTTAATCGATTGTGACCAGGGCTGAAGTAGACCCATTTAGTACAAATATGGCTGCCCAGAACCACCTCTTGACAGAGAACACCAATTGTCCGATAGTAAGAATCCCCTAGGAGTCAGCTTTTCTCTGACAATTGCTCTTTGAACAGAGCATAAAACTCACAAATTATCTACTACACCACAGTGCTAGAGAGATTAAATGGCAGTGCAAGGACTCAAATCTGTCTCAATTCCAAAGACCCTACTGTTAACCACTATACATACTACCTCCCCCAGTAACAATCTGGTTAAATGTTTTCCTGTCATATTTTGTTTTTAAGAATTAATTTTTCTCCAATATCTATTGCCTATAGCTATAAATACCAATATAGTCCCTCTAAAAGAGGCTACAAGTTATCAAAGATGGGTAATTCATTCTTTGGGTTTACCTTGGAAACAGTTTAAGATTTGCTGTTGCAGAATCTTGGCTAATACATGAATGCTTAAATGAGTATCTCCAAAGTCTTCATACTATGGGAATAGCTTAGCCATAGTAAGTAGCACCTCATAAACTTGAATCACACACAGAACACTTGTAATTTGAAAAGTAAGTTTTCAGAACTACCAGTGTTATTTAAACTACTTCTGTTTTACTGTTTACTAAATCATAAAAAAAGTATGTAAAAGTAGGCATAAACTTTTCCCTACCACACATAACACAACCTTTCTTTTGAGTGTACCATTTCAATAACTCTGAAAGTCAGACAGCTTTCTTAGTATCCCAGCCCCACAACCCAGGTCCACCTGGATTCCTAGTAATAAATTCCCAATGGTTTCTCAGTCACCAACTATCTCACTCCCCACACAACCCATCCTCCACATCACAACCAGAAAAATATTCCTAAATTCACCCTGTCCCTGCTCCTGGACCTTTAATGAACCCATTGCTCATAGGGTAAAAAGCTAATACACCAGGCATAGAATTCTGCAGACTGGCATCTGTATACCTCTTTAGTCTCTTTTCTTGCTGTTTCCATCTCTTACTTTAATGCATCTTTCAGTTACATCACCTCACGTCTAAAACTTCACACCTGGCCCTCTGACTAGGACACTCTTCCCAGCCCCTGGTTCTCCATTCCTCCATCACTTGCATTTCCAAATTTTAACTCACACTAGAGTGACCTGGTACAGCATCAGGCTTTGAAGTGAATCAAGTCTTACTGGTCTCTAACTCCATGTCTTGGAGCATGTGTTCATCCTCTGTATACCTTCATTGATACAAATAATAATAGTACCTGCTCCGAGAGTTGTTTTATGGATTAACTGGGCTTGGTATGGAGCCAGATTCATACTGAGAAAGCAGTAATCGTTAAATAAATGCCAATCAAGGCAACAAAAATTCAGGTATTTTCTACTCATCCGTTAGGTGTCACTTATTTTGTAAAGCCTTTCCTGGGGCATTCCCTTGATTCCAAGTGATTTTTAAAAATTAGTTACATTTTTAAAATCTGAGGTTTCCCCTCCTCCAGTAAGATTTCACATAAAAATCCAGATTTCTACTTTTCCTTGAAAAATGGAAATATCTGGCAACATTTCCGCAGGTCACCACTTGGCCAGGCTGGGCTCCTGTCTAGGATGGGGTAATTACCTTCTAGTTTGCCACAGACCCCACCACTCCCTTTTATACTTGCCCTACTTTACTTGTTTAGGTCTCCTATCTGGCCCATTAGGCACTTGGGCTCGCCCTAGACTAGGTGTCAGCAAACATTTTTTGTAAAGGGCAAGATGGTAAATATTTTAGACTTTGAAGACCGGATGGTCTCTGTTGCAACTACTCTAGTCTGCAGTTGAAGGGTAAAAGCAACTAATGCATAAATGAACAGGTGTGGCTATGTTCCAATTAAACTTTATTTAAAAACAAGCAATGGCCAGATTCAGCCACAGGATGTAGTTTGCTGACCTCCATCCTAGATCCTCATCTGTCCACGAGGACTTTATGGCCATTTGTGGTTTTGTTATCTATCCTATAAACTCTTTTAATGCCCTATAGTTTGCCTCTAATAACACTTATTATACTATAGTTTAATGACTAGTTTAATTGTATGTCTCTCCCAACAAATAGCACATTGTTCTGGTTCACTGGCTAAGAAGTGCATGGGATAGTCTTCCTTTAAAAAGTACTTTTTATGTGAATTAAGGTCAAGTGGCATTCACTCCAAATTTCATCTATGGCCTGAATATAACCTATTTAGCTTTGACTTGTTCCATTTCATAGAGCCTCAGACTCTTATAGTTGAGATTTCATTAAAAAAGTCAGTAACAGAAGGTTTAATAAACCCAGTTCTACTATTTAAAAAAATAACCCAAATACAAAGTACAGGTGATTTGGATTGTGTATCAACCTATCATCTTCACTTGGAATAGCAATATTTTATTGAAAGTAAAAAAATTTTTTAACGGTTTATTTGCTTGTTTGTTTCTCTGGGAAAACTATTTATTTGCAGAGCATTTTCTATCCATATCACTCCTGGACTTCGGTAACTATGCTAACTATTGTGTTTTACATATATATATTAAAAAAACAGAGTCTAAATATCTCTCTTATGCACATTTCATGACACCTTTTGGAAACACTGGACAAAAATTGAAAGCAACACCCTTCTCACATTCGTTTTCTATTATTAATGTCAAAAGTCATCCATCCATTCCATCTGTATCCATCCATCTCACCACCTATCTATCATTATATATATATGTGTATATATATATATATATATATATTTATATATATATGGCAATTCCTGGAGAGCAGGGACAGCATATCTTATTTTTCTTTGATTCTCCACAAACTTAGAACAATATGTGATTCATTATAGTAGATAACCAATAAGTAAGGAATAACTGGGTGCCTCTTTTCATTTTCCACAGTCTTCTTATATTTTCATTTTTATAAGATATGCTATTAATGAGATATCATCTCACACTGGTCAGACTGGCCATCATCAAAAAAATCTAGAAACAATAAATGCTGGAGAGGGTGTGGAGAAAATGGAACACTCTTGCATTGTTGGTGGGAATATAAATTGATACAGCCACTATGGAGAACAGTATGGAGATTCCTTAAAAAACTACAAATAGAACTACCATATGACCCCGCAATCCCACTACTGGGCATATACCCTGAGCAAACCATAATTCAAAAAGAGTCATGTACCAATATGTTCATTGCAGCTCTATTTACAATAGCCAGGACATGGAAGCAACCTAAGTGTCCATCAACAGATGAATGGATAAAGAAGATGGAGCACATATATACAATGGAATATTACTCAGCCATAAAAAGAAACGAAATTGAGTTATTTGTAGTGAGGTGGATGGACCTAGAGTCTGTCATACAGAGTGAAGTAAGTCCGAAAGAGAAAAACAAATACCGTATGCTAACACATATATATAGAATCTAAGGAAAAAAAAAAAAAGGTCATGAAGAACCTAGGGGTAAGACGGGAATAAAGACACAGACCTACTAGAGAATGGACTTGAGGACATGGGGAGGGGGAAGGGTAAGCTGAGACGAAGTGAGAGAGTGGCATGGACATATATACACTACCAAACGTAAAATAGATAGCTAGTGGGAAGCAGCCGCATAGCACAGGGAGATCAGCTCGGTGCTTTGTGACCGCCTGGAGGGGTGGGATAGGGAGGGTGGGAGGGAGGGAGACGCAAGAGGGAAGAGATATGGGAACATATGTATATGTATAACTGATTCACTTTGTTATACAGCAGAAACTAATGCACCATTGCAAAGCAATTATACTCCAATAAAGATGTTAAAAAAAAAAAGATACGCTATTATTCCAACCTTGTGTCAGTTGAAACTGGTGTAGTCATGCTCCCTTTCCATTGGGTGGGCAAGAGTAATGGAGTCTGTGGATAAGAAAGGACCTGTTTCTGGGGTCCTTATGTCCTCTTCAGGGTTGGTGAATCCCCTATCTAAGCACACATTGGCATTTTAAGTCAGGGTTTCCCACAGGAAGCATTATGCCTTCAAGAGAGGAAAGAAAAAATCACTGTGGCATGCCAAGCAGGATGTCACTTACACTCCTTTGGCCACATCGTCAAGGTTCATTTCCATTAAGCCTTGTGTCAGTTCAGAAACTTTACACATGAGACTGTGTGTAGCAGTCTACCACTGCTGACTGCCCCGGGGCTAGCCCAGAGTCCCAATCTTGTCATTGGTTTTCTAGAATGCCTCTGTGAGAATTAGTTGCATATGCTGGCCAGCCTCACCATTTGAGACAGGACTGTGGTTTGGTTGTATTTTTATAAATCACTCTCTTATGAAACACTTACCATCTTTGACATATTTAGATAAGGAAGAGATAAGAACAAGAGGAGAGGGAAAATAGTCATAGATAATGATAGATAGGTGGTGAGAGGGATGGATATAGATGGAATGGATGGATGACTTTTGACATTAATAATAGAAAACAAATGTGAGAAGGGTATTGCTTTCAATTTCTGTCCAGTGCTTCCAAAATATGTCAAGAAATGTGCATAAGAGAGATATTCAGACTCTGCTTTTTAGTAGTGACTATATTCAACTACCTGCATCAACTTAAAACAATAGAGGAAAACAAAAAACTTAACCCAGATTAACACTAGACGAAGACAGGTAAATGAGGTTGTGGAGGAAGGATGAGGCAGTAGGGCGATGTCCTTTTATTTTTGGTTGGTGAAATCCAAGAGAGCTGTATTAATTAAGAGCATAAGAAAGCTAGTTGTTATTTATTATACTATTTTTATTTAAAAAGTTCAATGATCTCTTCCAAACTACTTTAGTCTACTGCTGGGTGAAGTCTTCCAAGTCATTAAATAATATCGTATAAAACAGGATATTTTCACTTTACTATTTTATCTTCCACTCTTACTTTCTCATCTACATGTATCCATCCACTTTGCTATTTAAAGACCAGTTTTAAAGTAGTATGCCATTTACATGATGTTATATGGGAGTATTAGAAAGTTCCCCTCACAAAAACTATCTCATCCATACCAGCTTGCACAGTGACTAACTTTACACTATTCATGACTGGTTTGTTATCATGAAGACGGCCACCAAGTGTTTCACATTATTATGGATCATAAATTTTATAAAGGGCAATGCATTAACTCAATATGGATCAATAGCACCCTGTTGTCAATTTGTGACAGTTAAGAGGAGAAATAAGGCCATAACACATACAAGTTTTGATAGAGACTGAGAGAGGAAGAAGGTTATGCATATATATGCATATCTTAACTAGTGTCCATTTTATTTCTTCTTCTACCTTTTGCAGTTTTCTATCTTCTGCAACTTTACATAGGCTGTGCTGGTAGAGTTAACTGCAATTTTGTCCATAGTTTGCACAATACCAAGATATATTTACAACACCAAAGAAATAAATGAGATCCAAAGCTAAACGCAATAACTGTTGAGATTTTGTACACCTCATTTGGGGGAGATGATAAGTGCATTTATTGTGTGTATAAAAGATTACAGATTTGCATTATGATATGTAGGAGCACTTCTCTGTTATTATGTAAATTGGATGAAAAACCAAAGGAGTAGAATGAACTGGATGATAATCACCTGAGGTTGCTCAGGACACAAACAGCCTTCCTTTATCATGAAAAAGCCAATATAAGTGAGGTCCATGCCACACTTCCCATCACAAAAGCTCAAGGCGGGGCAGATATGCCTTCTCCAACTCCCAGACAACAAACATAGAGGTTGACTAGACCCAGCCAGTTGAAAGTTCCCATCAATTCTTTGAATCTTGGGGTGGTAATGGAAAGGTTTGTCAGAAAGTATTCATAGAGACTTTGGCAGAGCCAATAGTCCAGTAGGGTGGCAGAGTACAGGTGGCATAATCTCGCTTTTTCCTTCCTTTCCCTTAGATCCTGTCATCCTTTCCCTTTGACATGTCCTCCAGCTGCTGCATCAGTTCTGAGATCTATCTGATGTTGATTCAATAAATTACATTTCTGTTTAAGTTAGTTAAACATGGTACTTTTCACTTGCAACTAGGTACTTAGATACATCGTTTTTAAAAATTTCTTTTCTTTTTTTTACCTATTGTTCTGTTAACCATTAAATTCAGGAAGAATATAATAAGTAGTGTTTATTTTCCAAGACATTTTTCAGGAAAGTATCAGTGACTTCTCCTGCGTTGCACTTTTGATTATTCTTTTTTTTTTTATTTTCCTATTGCTCATTCAGAACAAGGAGTGAGTTTTTCTGTAACTCCAGTAAGATGTCCTATCATAATTTACAAGAGCTAAAGGTCAGTTCTTAGGGTAGCAATTTATGTTGATTGCCTACTGGCATGATTTTAGTAGTGTCCCAGCTTGACATAAATGCCAGAATCTCACATCCGTTTCTTTGAATCAAGTTACCATGTTTTTAAAAGAACCTTCACAAATGTAAATCTTACAGGAAGAGCTACATCTGAGTGAGTACTAAAAGTTCATGTTATCCTAATTTAGTTAACTAGAAAAAAAAAGGAATCCTCTAAGAAATCAGTGGAAAAGAACTTAAGAAATAAAAACTAAAGTGAGATTTGGATCATGAGACTATTCAACAATTCAGTGGTATTTCACGAGTCAATGCATTTTCAAAGAAGGATAGAAGAGAGAGATTTATCTAAATTTTGCTGGATGATGAGAGAAGTCACTAGAGGAGTATTGGGCACCTAGTAGTAGTATGTGAAAGCACTTAAAAATGGTTAGGATAAAGGGTGATGCAAGGCACTGAGTACAATACCTTGTAAAGAATGTTTTGTTCTAGGCATGATAGAATAAGGTCCATATTACCAGACTTCCACACGCTGGCCAATTTTTTGAGGGAATCTTTTGTAAAAATATGTAATTCTTCCTGTAAGGGCTTTTTCTTTTTACTCCTTTCTTAAGCTGCAGGGCTTGGTAGTTAACATAACTTACATATTGTTGAGGTCATGGTTAGGAACTATTATGACATCCTGATGGTGTCTCATCTATTAAATAGATGTAGATGGAAGAAAAACCTTGCATTCCTTCTCATCAAAACATATCATCTTTTTCCTTCTTTAACATCATAGGCTGGTATATCTCAAACAATTGCATTCAATTATGTTATTGGTTGTGTATGTGTGCATGTGTATGTATTTTAACACCTTACTGCACACAAGACCCATACTAAGTACTAATAATTTTGTAAAAGGAATCATATGCCTTGGAAAATCGACACCAAGTATATCACTTGCATCATCTTGCATTTATGATTTTTAAAATTTTTCCTTGATGGTAAATGATAGGCATGAAGATGATATGATTCCATTTACGAAATTATTAGTCTTTAGTATGGGTCCTGTGTGCAGTAAGATGCTGAAAATACACACGTGCATGTGTGTATGTGTGCGTGCGCGCACACACACACACACACACACACACACACACACACTAACATAATCAGATGAGACTGTTTGAGATATACCAGCCTCTCTATTCTCTACACTTGCCCCAGGAAACTGAGAGGATACTGCTGCTCTAGGTAGGAAGGGTAGTTTCCCACAGACATCATAAACTTGATGAAAATTTCAAGCCACAAGCTATTGTTTCAATTACGTGGACTAGTTAGTCCAAAACACAGTGTTTATGTTAGGATTTTGAAGTGTGATCATTTGAGTTTTGCTTAAAAAATGAAACTCAGAACACAAGGTATTATCATTATTTTCTTGTTTTCAATGAAAACAAATCACTCTAGCATAGGCTTCCCTGGGGGAGAAAAACCTATGTGTGATTATGTATAATTGAAAAAGCAAAAAAACAAAACAAATAAAACATGAGTTCAGTTCCAGCATATGTTGACATTAACAAAACTATTTTTGTTGTATTATTGAAATATTTAATAGTCTGATTTAAAAACTCTTTGTATTTTAATTACAGGAACGTTTTTATGAAATATTTTCTCTGCCAAATTCTCTAACATCTTATTGCCTGGCTGAAATAGAGCTTACACAGTATTCTAGTTCCCTGAGCATATTACATGTTTGTGCTCCTCTGAATCTGAGGCTGAGGACAGTGTCCTCCATGAGTGGAAAACTTACTTTATCTCACCCATTTTCTATTGTCACCTTTGCAAACTACTTAGGTTGCCCTAACATCCTTTAAACTGTTTCTCATCACCTGGTCTATTACCTTCAAGGAACCTATCACAATCTATAATTCCGATGCCCGTTTTTTTCCTTACTTATTGTTTGTCATCCTCACAGGAATGTAAACTTCCTGAGAAAGAGTCCTCTCTGTTCTGTTTAGTGCCATAATATCAGTATTTGGCACATAGTAAGCACTCAGTAAATATGTGCAGGAATTAATACTGTCAGCACTGTCTTCCCCAGCCCTACGCAGGGTGAGGGACTGAGCTACTTTTTCCACAGGCTCAGACCCAACCAGTTTCTGAGTCAATCCAGGGTTTACACTGCTAATGCTTTTCCCAACACTGATTAGGCTGAAATTAATCTTCTTGCCATAATTTTTAATGCAAGAAATGGTGGTTAGTGAGTTTCCAGCGATCCACGGCTCCCCCAGTCTCCATAACCCTGCCCCTCTCTGGTGCTCCGTATGCTTCCTGCTTTACAGCATTTCAAATGCCCTGTTGGAATTGAAGTCTAGCTCTGTGGCACAGCTCACTTTCTGGGGGTCTGAAAATATGGCTAGCCTTTGAAATCCCCTCTCTCTGGAGTCTGGTTCTTGTCCTCATTCAGCAAAAGATTTGAAAATCAAATGTCTCTGTCTTCCTAGAGTTCTGTCCACAAAAATAAATAAATAAATAAATAAATAAAGTTAGAGACTTTAGAACTTCACATAAGACATACTTTCTGGGCTGTAAGATGAATTAAATAGTGAAACAGATTATTAGTCAAAGGAAAAGAAACCATCCTTGGTGACTATTAAGTGTCAAATCTACTTTTTATTTTGGACAACTTTAGGGGTGCACTTCTCAGCTTATTAGGGAAAAATAAAATCAAGTTATCCTATTAGCCTATCCATGGGTCTGCATATTGAGTCGCTAAGTGATCTAGATTCCAGAATAATGGTGAAAAATACTCATTCAGTTAATATTTTGGACGCTCGTGCTAGGCTCACAAGAGAAAATGTGGGTTTTCATTTTTTAAATTATAAAAGTTTTTCTAATCTTGGTGAGAAGGCTTTTCCTGTCACTTACACTTTCCAATGAAAAGTCCTATCTAACATGATTTTCTTTATAAGACATTTATTTATATTTCTTGGTAACAGAAAACAGAAGCCTTTTTTGTCCACTATCCTCTTTCTTATATCCCAAGATATATTTCTACCTATACTCAGAAGCCCTGCTCCTTGCTATGCAATCACATACTGGATAGTTCTGAATGTTAGTATCAGCACTGTGGATTCATACCATTCTCATCTACCTCTCCCTCTTGGCTAGGTGGCAAGAGTTAAGTGTCCAGGAAAGACAAAGGGTGGTTTACTAGTAGCCACTCCTCACTTCCACAGTAAGGCTGGTCTCAATCATCACAGCCCTTTTCCCATTGAGCCTCAGAAATTTCCCAAGTTTAAATATCAAGGTAGGTGTTCCCAATCAACTGGAACTCTTCTGTGGGAGGAACACTACACATTCATTCCTGAAATATTCTAGATTTTGACTCACTGTGGGCTCTTTGCCATCTAGAACTCCTTACCAGAAAGAAGCTAATAGGAAAGAAAGGCATCATTTAATATATTTCTGTGCTTTACCTATATTATATCAAAGGACAAAAGAAAGGATTGGTTTAGTTGAAATTCTAATGTCTGTTTATCTACTAAACCCAATTTCTACATAAATCCCTCCCATGCCGTTTTCATTACAAGACAACTGCTGAGTTCTATGAAGTGTTGCTTAGGTATCGTTTATTTTCCAGCAAGAATGGGCATAAACACATTAAGGAGCTAAAGGGGGCATTGAATCCACTGAAACAAGGATTATAAAGACTGACATGTATCTTTTAAAACTGATTCTTCCATGTAAATTGAAGTTCAGTTGCAAGAGTCAATTTACCAGAGTTGAGTGAACATAGAACAAAATGATACCAGTAAACACTCATTAAGAAACAGAATGATGTGATTATGTAAAATATATGTGACTATTGTATTCACCTAATATACATTTACTAACTCCTTACTATGTTGTAGATATCATGCTAGAAACCAGTAATAGTAACAAGTGACTAGGCATAGTATATTTTTTTAAAAAGCATATAAGACAATGGGAATCCAAATTTATGTGCGTATATATAGACACACTCAGATACACAAACAAAAGGCCCAGGATTTTATAGATAAAAGGGACTTACAGAGTCCTGTCTTCCTTACAAAACTAAAAATCTTGGAATGATCTGGTTTGTGGTCATACATCTCACTTCTGGCAGATCAGGGCAATCTCCCACACTGCCAGCTTTTTGTTCCTAAACTTCTGCAACAGAATTTCCTTAATTCATATTTATTTTCAAGAGTAGTTTTCAGGATCCACTATTTGCTTGGCACTACACTGACTGCTTTCAAATATTTACAACCTGGATATGTGTGTGTGTGTGTATATCTAATATATACAAACATATATGTATATATTATTTATATATAATAATATATATCGTTATTTCTAATTTACAGATGAAAAAATGCGAAATCTATTATTTGTTGAACTAAACGCAACAGTTCTCTGAATGCCTAAATATGTCAGACTCTGGTTTTAGGAAGACAAAGAAGAATAGAATCTTTTGCCTGCCAACAGAGAGCAAAGATGTCATAGGAGATACATAAAGATAAAACTAAAATTTGTGGTAAGTGCCATGGCACTGATACATACAAGACACAGAAATGGCAACTCAATTTAACCCGGAGGCTCAGGGAAATCTTCAGGAAGAGAACAATTCCTGAATTGAGTCTTATAAGATAATCTCAGAGTGGTTGAGATGGATGAATATCAAGAATGACTTGATGACTAGATGGTGGTAACATTAACTAATACATAAAACATGGGAGGAGGAGTAGGGATTAGGTAAGTAGGTGAAGTAAGGCTGGTGGGATGGTTTAAGATAATTATTGGGTTAGTTTGTGGATATGTTGGATTTAAGGTGCTTGTGAAACATCAAATTGGGTATATGCAGCAGATAGTTGGATAAATTAAGACTGATTTTAAAGAATGGATCTGAGTTGGAGATAGAATATGGGAAATCAGATCATGTGAAGGAATCTTCCCATAGCAGATATCTAGAAAGAGACAAAATTAAATTTAAATCCAAAGTATCTGGTTTGAAAGTTCAAGATCTTTGAAAAGAGGAGCTATATAATATTACCTGCTCTTCCATTCTAAGTAAGAATTTGAAATAACCAGAAATCCTATTTTAAAGTAGGCATGTGTGTATGGGTACGTGGAGTGTATGTGTGTGTATGTGTGTAAGTGTATTTCTAATTGTCTTTTTTCAAAGAAATTCCTTGCTCAATACTGTAGAAGATAGCATTGCATGAAAGCTTACCTGAGGGTGCTTAGAAAGAAGTATTGTTCCATTTTAGAGAGAAGAATGTATTAAGACATGAAGAAGTCCATATAAGAGAATTTCTGAATCAACAGGTTGAATCTTAACACAATCCTCATTTGTCAAATTTTCCCCATGACAAATTTTCAACAAGATTATTCCTGAATACCTTCCAGTAATAGGGGAAACATTCTTTCCATTTTATTTTTGGAGAGTTCTTACTAATATCTATTTGTTCTTTCATTGATTTACTTTTTTATTTATTTGACATACTTTTATTGAATATCTATTAAATATCAGGTTCTATGCTATGTGCTAGAAATAAAGTACTGCTTGGGTCAGATGTGGTTCCTGCCTTTATGACTTTCAGCTTTTTGAAGGTTACACTAAATAAATAAATAAACAAAGCAAAATTATAAAAGTAATTGTATTATTTATCAATGTATGCTAAATTATCCCCAAATACAGTGACTTAAAACAACATTAATATGTATTATCTCATTTTTATTTATGTATTAGTTTTATTTTTATCGTAGAATGAATAATTTTGAGTACCTGCATGTTGTTCCTGACTTATCATGGTTCAACTTACAATTTTTCAATATTATAATGGTGTGAAGCAATATGCATTCAGTAGAAACCACACTTTACACTTTGAATTTGTCTTTTCTCTGGCTAGCAATATGTGCTACGATATTCTCTTGTGATTCTGGGCAGTGTCAGGGACCACAGCTCCCAGTCAGCCATGTGATTATAAGGGTAAACAACCGATACACTTACAGCCATTCTTACCCATACAAGCATCTCTTTTTCACTTTCAGTGCAGTATTTAGGTTAGGTTAAGCTATGCTGTTGGGTAGGTTAGGTGTATTAAATCCATTTTCTACTTAAGATATTTTCTGCTTATGATGGGTTTATCGTGACTAAGCCCATTGTAAGTCTAGGAAGATCTGTAAGTACTTAAATAAATACAATTAAGCCAATGATAAGCTGGCAGGTTCCCACTCCCTATAAATGACTGTTAAAGTAATTCTGTTTCTCAGAGTAAAGTAATTCTGTTTCCCAGAGTATTCACGTGTAGAAAATACACTTTATTCCTGTATAGATTTGCTAGCAGCAAATGAAGAAACAGAAAAAAATATCTACTGGAATGGAAAACATTCTCAATAACACAGAGAGTACTGATTCTGTAAAACAAATCAAGCTAATATAAGGAGCAAACAGGCTAAGATTAGGGAAGATTGTCAGGAATTTTAAAAAAATTTTCAACTTAAAAAATGACATTGATTTGGCTATTGGATTCGTCTGGAATTTGTGTTCTTGTGAAATGTATGGTATGAAGAGAGAGTGTAACTTGACTTTTGTGTTGCACATGGAGTTGCATTGTTCCCACTTCAAGAAAGGATGTGTTGCCACAGCTACTGGGGCAGGCACACTCCAGGTGTCAACTCTTTCAGGGTTTCCTCAGCGGCAGAGTGATGCCTTGTCCAAGGACACAGACTTCTTTTAATTGTGAAGGGGGTGGGGGGGGTGTAGAGTGTTGTATAGAGTCTGGTCATTTTGGACAACCAGAAGCCAGCTCTGTCAGACCTCCATAGGGATGCTCCAAACCTTCCCATGGGGTTGGCCCAGGCTTTGTTGGGCTTGCATGACAATTTGACTTCTCCTTTTGCCCAATCTCATTTCCTACCCCACCTTTTGTTCCCACATTTGCTATTTTCTCCCACAGATACTATTATCTAATAATTATCCTGTACAAGAACTCCATCTAAGTATCTGTTTCCAGGGAACTACACTATAATATTTGGTACCAGGAATGTTCAGAAAAAGAAAGTGATATGATGTGGTTTCTGCAGCTAAATAACTCACCACCCATCTGTCAGTGAAGACACCATTACTGGTGACAGGTAAAACATAGAAAGCCCCTGGTGGTGGTCCAGTTGTTAAAATGCTCACTGGTGGTAAGTTCGGATGATCTGCCAGTGGAAAGGAAAGCTCTGGCTGCTGCAACATCCCACATGTTTAAAAAGGATGGGGGATGGGGACACAATTGCTAAGTACCATGGATGCCCCAGAAAAAGACAGTGAAAACTTGTAGACAATCCACAGGTAATTGAAAAACAAATATTGAAGCCAATGGGCCTCTCTGGCAGCTTACAAAGGACTTTTATCTCTTGTAGCAGGAGGACAGAAAACAAAATTGAGGGCCAGGACCAGGACTTAATAGACTGGCTTAGCTCTCTGAGGTTAAATTCCCACCAAGGCAGTTCCGTTATGCCAAATTCTTGGCCCTGGATGAAACATAAATGGTACTTTGACACTTAGGATAGTCACACATCTGGGTGTGTGCCCCTGAAACTTCTGTGTATTTGGAATCCTTTGAGCCCTGTCAACCTACAGAAACGATCCACACCCTCGATCTTAAGGGTTAACATCCCCTTCTTGATTAAAGAAAATGCAGCAGCCTCTCTGCTACAAAATAACATGCATGTGTCCCCCTTTCACGGTCTACTCCATCTCCCCACCTAATCCTTAGGCCTATGACATGACCTAGCCAAGCCATTCTGGGACTAGTAAGACAGGAAAGAATTAAAAGAGCAGCAAGACATGGTCAGCGCTGGCCAACAGGAACCAGAGGAGTAAGAAAGGACTAGATTTCAAGAGTGCTTGATCAGAAAGTCTAGTAGATAAAATTGAATAGATATGAGTGAAGGGTTTTGGAAACACATTCCAAAGATAAAAGATTTGGCACCTGTCAAAGACTCCAATACATGTTGCTAGTTCACTACTGGATGGCTCCTACAAGCATGGCAGAAACAACAGCTCATCCTATGCAAGGCTGAAAGGCCAAGGTATCAAAAACTCTACCAAGCAGTAGCCTCAATTGCAGCCTCTCTGCCCGATGTGGATTTTTTTTTTTTTTAACAGAGTAGACTAATATAGCCCTAGGTTCTTTGTATGCTATCAGGCTGTGGATTTGGTAAATGAGTACTTTTCTATTCCATTCAGGAGAATTCGAAATGTGTGTATTCACCTGGAAGGGGCAATAAGATACATTTACCATTTTCCCCAAGAGCTATGTTAACTATAGTCCTCTGACAAAATTAGTCTAAAGAGAGCTGGTCTGTCTTTGTACTTTTCATAAACAACATATTGACCCATCACTTTGATTATATGTTCATTAAGCTGGGTAAACAAGAAGTTGCTAGCATTGAGAGAGACACATGTGCTTCAGAGAATAAACTCTATGAAGTCTTAGGAGCTTGCCGTATCAGTAAAAGTTTTAGAGGTCCAGCAGTCACAGCCCTTCTAAAGTAAAAAACAAATGATTGAAAAAAACAAAACAAAACAAAACGAAAACAAATGATTGAATTTTTCACCTCCTACTATGATGAAGAAAGCACAGCACACATTAGACTGCCGGCTGACTGAGTGGGACCTAGAACAAAAATGGGTACTCTATCAGTTTCAGGTTTTAGGGCTAGTAGTGCTACCACTTAGGCTATATGACCCAGTAGATCCTATATATTAAGATCCAGAAGATCCTATGGTATCAGTTATGTGAACATGTTCATAGAATCACAATGCAGCACCCTGGGATTCCAAAGAAAGGCTTTGCCATCTGCAGTGGGGATTAAGACGTATTTGGAAAACAGCATCTACCACGTTATTGGCCCTGGTTGAAATGGAGCATCTGATCATGAGACACCAATTGAACACCCATTTGAAATGTCCCTTCCTGAGCTGAGTTCTCTCAGCCCGGACCTGTCATAAAACTAGGCAGAGCTACCAGTACTTAAATGAAGTGGTAACCCAGATCAAGGCTTTGCATGTGTTATATAGAATTCATATGCTGAAGTTGTAATCCCTAGTACCTCATATGACTATGGAGATAAGGTCTTTAAAGAGGTAATTAAGGTAAAATGAAGTCTTATGCGTGGGCCCTAATCCAATATGATGGCTGTCCTTATAAGAAGAGGAAATTAAGACCCAGACATACACAGAGGGAAGACAATTTGAAGATACGCAGAAAAGGATGGCCATCTACGTGTCAAGCCAAGGAGAGAGGCCCTCAGAAGAAACCAATCCTGCTGACACCTTGATTTTGGACTTCTAGCCTCTGTAACTATGGGGGAATAAAATTCTGTTGTTTAAGCCTCACAGTCTATGTTATTTTCTTATCTCAGCTCTAGCAAAGTAATACCGCATGAACAGAGGGTGTAGGTAAAGCTGAGAGCAGAGAGTCCAGAACCACGTGCTGTCCACTACTATTTAACAATGGCTTTCCTTTAACTCACACCCGTGTCCGTACAGAGGACCCTGTACAGCAGCTTATAGAGGGGAAAAAAGCTGGAGATTTTGTTTGTCAGAAAGAAGATTTTCACTCAGTCTTATTAGATATTCACTGTCACTCATGTATTTTGTGTTTCTTTGGCAGTCATGTAAAATGTCTGACTCACTTAGCTATAGGGAAGCTACAGGAATATGGGTAAGAAGCTACAAGAATATGGGTAAGAGTATGGTCTCTGCAATCAGACAGACCCAGGACCACGTTCATGTCTAGATCCTGTCACTTACCACTCTGAAGTTCAGTTCCTTCATTTGTAGAATTGAGTTAATAAGAGTAATTACACTCTCAAGTGACTATACGGATGAAATGAAATGAGAGAGTACATATAAGCTGCTTCACAGAGCACTTGACACTTAATGATCATATTATCATTTTATAAATACATGTCATTTATATAAATTATAAAATGATCATATCACTATATATATGCACACACACATATAAACATATAAACAGACACACACACACACACACACACACACACACACACACACACACACACA
>NW_020837975.1:19311565-19337186 GCF_003676395.1 Aethalodelphis obliquidens
CACACACACACACACACACACACACACACACACACACACACACACACCACGTTTCCCCTACTATAAATCCCAATAAAGAATTTTGCACTTTGTGACATAAATTTTATCTGGTGAAATGATGTTATTAGGCCTGTTACTTCAGCCTGTCAAGATCTTTTTGACTCCACATTCTGCCACCTAACAAGCTCACAATTTCTCCCAACTTCACGTCAAACCTAAATTTGATAAATGTGTCCTCTTGATTCCTGAGGGAATGAATGATTATTTAGTAAGCAGGTCTGTAGTCATTTCTTTTCCCATATACTGCATTTTCCAAATATAAATTGTTCAATTTTATTAGCAAAAAGATATTGTTAATAGGAATTAGAGTTTTTGATTCCATAAATACATTTTTGGATTCATGTTACTTCTTTTATTGTTTTTTACTTTTCCTGTTCTCAAAAATTGAGAGATTTCTCTATTCCTATAGACCAAGTTCCAATTTTTAGATGGAGGAACATTTCAGTGAACTGTAAACATTGTTTTGCCATGACATAGACCACTGTCTGTCATTTTCCTATCCAACCTTAGCTTCTAGTCTACCTTTTAAATGCCAGGTGGCAGAAAGAGTCTGTGAAAAGACAAGGTAGTAAAATCAACATTTTTTAATGCTTAAACTACCCAGGGGAATTTCCTAGTAACACATAGTTCTATGACCAAATCATTATAGAAAATAAATAGTGACATGGGTCAAAAGACTGTCAAGCAGCCTGAAAGCTACCTAAACAGCTTACATCTCAAGGATTTCTGTGCACTTGGTCCCAGGCCTGTCAATTTGCTGTTACTGATGCTTTAGTCTATGATGTCAGAGTTATGATTTTTCATACAGTAATGCCAAACAGCCCAGAAAAGTCTGTAGCATTTGCATCACAAAACGCTTCCAAAAACAGCTGATGATTCATGAATAGGGAATAAATGGAACCTGCGATGATTAATACTGAGATATTTTGAACCGCTGTCTGTAATATAGCAAAGCTTACTTTCAAGTCTGAAAAGTCTTAGGGGTCCAAGCAGGTGAACAATAGTCATATTAATAGTATCTGAAGCCTTAATGCACCTAAATCTCACATTGTTTCTGTCTTTTGTGAAGCATTTAGGTCACAGTTATATTTGTTAGAAACAGCAAAGGATTTTGTTAACTATAGCACAGGAACCAACAGAGAAGTTTTCTCTGTTTTGTGTGGATTTTATAGTACCATTATCAGATTTTCCTCCAGAGCTCATGTAAGTTCAAGGAGGTTATAATTTTGCTTTCTGATGCCTTGCATCAGGATTTTAACCAAACTTGGCCTACCGCTAAAAAACTTTCAGTAAAGATTTTAAACAATTACTCATTAATCAGGTTAAATGGAATCTGTCTATGTCAATATGGCTTATAAATTCATGTGTGTTACTTGATTTTTGCCTGTTATTCATATTTTTTAGACATAAGTTGGAGAAACCCAAATTAAATCAGCTTAGAAAAAAGGAAATGTCTTGGCAGGAAACTAGAATGGTTCAGAGAATCAAGGAATGATATCAGTAACTGACTGGTGAGGAAGGACATCCAGTTCCAGCCAAGATGATGTAATCCCATCTCAATTGCTGAGAGATGGGAAACAAATGAGGTAAGCCCCATGGTTGTCCCAGATATCTACCCTGACAGGGTTTCTAGGCTGCAGTGCAGGCAGAGGGAGCTGAGGCAGGGACAGAAATCTCCCTAATGTAAGGAACTGAGAGCCTGGGAAGAATCAAGCTGTTAGGGTGTGCAGGACAGACCACTGGAGAGGAAGAAACTGCAAAGGGAGAGGAAACTGGAGGCTCGTGGATCATGTCTTCCATATTCAGCAGAGTACTGATGGGTACATGTCTGTAAGAAAACCATGCAAAGTTGGGCAAACATCATCCGAGATGATTAGACCAAACAGCTCCTGTCACTCACACGTGGCCAGGAACAGTGCAACAGTGCCTGTTCCCATCAGCCAAAATGAATGAATCATGGGGCATTGAGAATACTCAGAAGAGTCTTGCTTCAATAACAAGGAATGTTTAGACCTACATTTAAATGCTGGTTTGGTGCACCTAACAAATCTTAAATGCAAGACCCAAAAGGATCAACCTATTTCCAAGTAACTTAATAAAGAACCAAAGTTCAAGAACACATAGAGAGATGCAAAAATATCCAACCCCAATAAAGCAAAATTCACAACTTCTGGGATCTGATTAAAGATCATCAGGCTTGCAAAGAAGCAGGAAAATATGACCCATAATGAGGGCAAAAAATAATCAATCAAAAAAAAACTGACACAGTTTGTTTTGACACAGATATTAGAACTGACACAGATATTAGAATTAGCAGGCAAGACTATTAAAGTATTTACTATAATTGTATTCTATTTGTTCAAAAGTTAAATAGAAACATATAAGTCATATAAAAGATGCAAATCACTACAATGTCTGTGATGAAAAATACACTGTTAGGATTCATGGCAAATTAGACACTGGAAGAGAAGAGACTAGAGAAATTGAAGACACAGAAATATCCGTTATACAAAATGAAACACAGAGAAAAAAGGAGTTTAAAAAAATGAAAAGAAATATCAGTGAGTTGTAGGGTAACATCAAACAACAAAATAAATATGAAACTGGATCGCTTGAAGGAGTGGAAGAGGAAGAGAAAAAGCAGCTTTCAGAATTTTCTGATTTGATGAAAATTACAAACACAGAAATCCAAGATGTTCAATAAATTCCATACACAAGAAAATATGAAGAAATTATTTGTACCTTTTCGCTATTGAAGAAATTGCTTCTATGAATATACATGTACATGTACTTGAGTACCAATTTTCATGTACACACATGTTCACAGCAACACTGTTAGCAATACTTAGGTGGAAATAGCCCAAATGTCCATCAATGGATGAACAGATAAACAAATTTGGTATGTACATGCAAAGGAATATTAATCACGTATACAAAGGAATGAAATACTGATACACAGATAAACTTCCAAAACATTATTCTAAGTGGAAGAAGCCAGACACAAAAGGACAAATACTGTATGATTCTACTCAAATAAAATATCTAGGATGGGCAAGTCCATAGAGACAGAAAGTACACTAGTGGTTGCCAGAACACAGGAAGAGTGGGGAATGGAGCATTACTACTTAATGCATAAGGAATTTTGCTTTGGAGTGATGGAAGTATTTTGGAACTACATAAAGGTGGTGGTTGCACACTGTGAATATATAAAATGCATTGAATTCTTTCTTTTAAAATAAAATAATAATTTTTTAAATTAATTCTACCTCAATACTTTTAAAAATAAAGGTAAAAATATATTTTAAAAAATGAAGATACATGAAAGCTGAAAGTATGTATCACTAGAAAAACGTCACTACAAAAAGTATTAAAGGAAGTCAATCAGGAAGAAAGAAAATGATACCAAATGAAAATATGGATCAACAAGAAGGAAGAAAAAGCCCCAGATATGGTAAGTATGACATGGGAAAATAAATAGAATATTTTTCTTATTATAAATGGTAGGAAGTACAGACCTAGGGCTGGGTCTCAGGGAGAATCCCAACCAGGCCCTCGCATGTCTCTGTGTCTCCACTCTGATGCTCTCAGTAAAGTTAGCTTTACTTTTCATCATTGATATCACAATTATTCTCACGAACTAGCATCTATCATATTCTATGTTATGAGTGACACATAAAAATTAGCTAATAATATCTCATTTATTTAATAGCATTAGGAAATTAGGTATTCTACATAAATGCATTTTCTAGATAACTGAAACTTAAGCATTCTTTATTTAAAATTTTTAATTGTTATACATGGAAATCTCTTAAAGATTTACTTTAATTTTTTTCTAAATTAGTATTCTGATATCAAAACAATATATACGATGAGTAGCCCAGGATAAGCATTATGAATACATTATTGAAGAACCTAAGAGCTATTAATGTTTAAAGAACAATTTGTCCCCACACTAAATGGCCCCAGACTGAGTTGTTTTAGTTCTTGGATCTGTCTTTATTTTATCTTTAGTTCTGAACCGTGATATAAGGCTCCCATAGTTTCCTACTTGCTCATCTCTATTGTGCACATTTAAGTCATATACTCCTCTCATCCAGTTACATATTGGTTGTGGAGAAGACACTGCTGCAAAAGATTACTTCTGATTTGCTTTGGACTATGAAATCATAGTAAAGCTTCAACCCTAGGTAAAAGAAAAGGCAGACACAGGGAACCTACATTAAAAACTACATGGGATTGACATATGTATAAAATGGATAACTAATAAGAACCTGCTGTATAAAAAAATAAATAAAATAAAATTCAAAAAAAAAAAACTACATGAAAAACCTACCTTAAAAATTTCTTCCTGGGCTTCCCTGGTGGCGCAGTGGTTGAGAGTCCACCTGCCGATACAGGGGACATGGGTTCGTGTCCCAGTCTGGGAAGATCCCACATGCCGCGGAGCAGCTAGGCCCATGAGCCATGGCCGCTGAGCCTGCACGTCCAGAGCCTGTGCTCCACACGGGAGAGGCCACAACAGTGAGAGGCCCGCGTACTGCAAAAAAAAAAAAAAAAATTTCTTCCTAACAGAAGAACATTGATCTATTTTGATTAATTTTTATGTCCAATAATTGGCTTATTATGGCATAATACGGTTGGCATTTGATTTTGATACAGTCATAGTCTATCATCAGAGTCACCTAAGTCTTCCCTGATTTTATTTCTTTTTTAATTGAGGTATAATTTACATATAACATTATATTAGTTTCAGATGTACAACATAATGACTCAATATTTGTATATATTGCAAAACTATGTATCTGTATGGTGACAGATATTAAGTCTAGTTAATATCCATCACCATACAGTTACAATTTTTTTCTTGTGATGAGAAGTTCCAAGATCTACTCACTTAGCAACTTTCAAATATGCAGTACAGTATCATTAACTATAGTCACTATGCTGTACATCCCATCCCCATGACTTATTTATATTATAACTGGAACTTTGTACTATTTGACCCCCTTTACCTATTTTATCCACTTCCTACTCCCTGCCCCTGGGAACCACCACTCTCTCCTCTGTATGATGTTGCTTTTTGTTTTTTGTGGGTTTTTTTGTTTTAATTTCACATATAAGTGAGATCATACGGTACTTGTCTTTCTCTGTCTGACGTACTTCACTTAGCATAATACCCTCAAGATCCATCTATATTGTCACAAATCACAAGATTTTACTCTTTTCTTAATGGCTGAATAAAATCCCATTGTATATGTTTTATATATATGTGTATATTAATATATTTTATATATACACATATATACTTTTATATATATATATATATATCACATCTTCTTTATCCATTCATCCACTGTTGAACACTTAGGTTGTTTCCATATCTTGGCTATTATAAACAAGGCTGCAATGAACATGAGGATGCATATATTTTTTTTTGAGTTACTGCTTTCATTTTCTTGGAATATATACTCAGGAGTGGGATTGCTGGGTCATATGGTAGTTCTACTTCTAAATTTTTTAGGAACCTCCATACTGTTTTCCATAGTAGCTGCACCAATTTACATTCCCACCAATAGTGGACAAGGGTTCCCTTTCTCCAGATCTTCATCAACACTTGTTATTTCTTGTCTCTTTGATATATTTCTTTTTTTTTCCTCATCTTCTAACATATCTTTTCCCCTTCTTACATATAATGTTATTCAGAGGACTACAATCACCTAGTGTAAATATGAGTCTGAAGTAACCATTCTGGCGTATTTACTCATTCCTTTGCTGGGGAGGGGGGTAAAAACATATTCATCTGAAAAGCACAAATCATATTACCTACTATTTATGTAGGAAATGATAAAAGCCGTATGTCTCTAAAATGTCCTGGAGGTGAAATATTAACATGTCTAGGAAGTGAAATTTTATATATCTTCTTTGAAATATGTATGTTGGTAAAATATTTAAAGATCACAATCTACATGAAAGAGTCTCATGAGAGAAATGCCATATATCAGACAGGTTTAGTAAGGAGAGCAGGTTAACTATGAGTTTATGGAATAACTTACTGCTAATGGGAATTAGGCCTTACATAACTGTGGAAGGAGGTGGGAACTAAGGTCTGTAGGACCAGAGAAGGAGCAACTATAAAGGCAGAGCACATGGAGAAGTTCAAGGGTTTTTCCTCTGTGTATCTACCTCTTCTATAGTAGCAGCTAGTAGTAGACTTAGGGCCACAGGTGGTAGGCATAATCCAGAGTGGAGAGAAGACACAGATGTAGAGTGGAGGAGGGTGAGAACAAACTGGCCACAGGCCTCTTTTGCATATACCTATCATTGCACCTGACCTTGCAAAGACCTCCAAAGAATAAAAGGCACTACTCAGTTTAGAAGGCATGTTCCTCTTTTGGCCAGTGCTAACACAGGACCATACAGGAAAAGAGATTCTGAGAAACACAGTTCCCAGCTTAACCAAGTTGGCACAGCACAAACCAACACACATGGCTTATCTACAGTGCTGATACTTGCTTCCAGATGGTATTGTTGCATGAGGAAATGTTTTTACTGGTTCCATAAGCCAAGATGATCATTTGCAAACACTCTAGTGTTACAGCAAACAAGTCTCAATACTTCATTTGGTAGAGAATTTGGATTTTCACTAGAACACCAAAAACAAAAACAAAACACCAACATGGAATTACTAGGTTCTACTCTTCTTTAATGTTCCAGAGAGCTGATCTGAATTGTTTATGACTTAAGAGACCAGAACAATCCCAAATCACTCTTCTATTTTTTGAGCAGATGTGTTCAAAGTGCTATATGAGCTGACAGAAAATATCAGACTCTAATTTCTATTATTAAAATGACACAAGCTCCCAGAAATGGAGATGAGAAAGGCCTCCCCTCATCTTTTCATCTAGTTGATGGAAGACCTCGTCATGCTCAAAGCTACACATCCCACAAGACACCAATCAACATCTATCAAGAGCCTCCTTTAAGCAACTTATATTTCTAATAAATAGCACACTTGTACATTCCTTATGCTCCTTATGATAAGGGTAAAGTGGTCAGGATCTGCTTCCAAAGCAAGCCATAGTAAACAATAATGAAAACACTTTAAGAACCTGTAGTTCCAAAGCCTGGACTATTTGGACAACACAGAGACAGGGTTAGATAAAAGGAACTGAACATTTGAAGATGATGTTCATCATTGATTATGGTTCCTGTTGAGTTCTTACTTGGAATTAAATCCAATGTTAGGTGATTTAGAAAAAGTTGATCTACTCATGACATGGAATTTTGGTGAGGTTGGAGCTCAGATTCAGGTATGTATTGTTAAGCAAACCATCTCTTACACCTCTATCTTCCTACCTTCCAAAGAGTTGCCCTCTGAGCTCTGGGCTCTAAGTCTCTTTACTTAGGATTTTTGAAACTCCATATTCTTTCTTTTTCTTTTTTTCTTTTTCTTTTTTTTACATCTTTATTGGAGTATAATTGCTTTACAATGGTGTGTTAGTTTCTGCTTTACAACAAAGTGAATCAGTTATACATATACATATGTTCCCATATCTCTTCCCTCTTGTGTCTCCCTCCCTCCCTCCCACCCTCCCTATCCCACTCCTTTAGGTGGTCACAAAGAAACTCCATATTCTTAATCTACATGATGTGTAGGAGTTCTGTGGTAAATAACTGATGCCAACCTATTGTATTGTTATTGAGACAGATGTAGACAAGGCTGACTCACTGGGTGAGTGGGGAGTGGGGAAATTGGAGGCTTAGAATCAAATATTAAGGAGATACAACACCCACTCCTAAATGAGTAAAGAGTCTTCTTGGCAGGGGTGGGCTGACGCAGGAAAAGGTCCTAAATGTCAGAGAGAGCCACGTTCCAGGTACACTACGAAGCTGTATTTGACAATCTCTTGCCTTAACATTATCCTTCCTGAGCCTCTGTACACCCAGGAAAGGAGAGGTTCGGTGGGAATGTCAAAACTATACTATGTAGGGCCTAAGCAACAGTGTTATAGAGAACTTTTGAACATATTTTGGCAAGGAAAAAGAAAGATTACTTAGTATTGACCAGAAAGAGAGAGAAGTGAGCAGGGGCAAGGATGTCCAGGCAGTGGAGAGAGGAGATAATCCTTCGGAGGTCAGAGGTCAAGCACAGGTGAGCACCACTCATAGGAAATATGAATAAAGCATTAGCAGCCCCAGAACTGTAAGACATGATCAGTAATGGTGCAAAGTCTGTGTCATGGGCCATGCAAAGACCAGCCCTGAAAGGAGAACAGCTAATGATGCAGGGGCCCAGGATGAGCACAGAACCTGGTGCCAACAGAATCGCCCATTAGTAAAAGCAGTAGGACTTACAGGGAAATGTTAAAGTAACAGACAAAGTACGCTACATATTTGTATTGCTAATTGTTTAGTTACTCTAGAGCTTGAGCAAGTTGACCTTGGAACAATAGCTGAGACACGGTAAAAAAAAAAAAAGCTTTGCAGTGGATGAATACACGAAAAGATGCTCAACATCACCAATCATCAGGGAAGTGCAAATAAAAACCACAATGAGAGGTCACTTCACACCTGTTAGAATGGTTGTCATCAAAAAGACAACAAATGGGGCTTCTCTGGTGGCGCAGTGGTTGAGAGTCCGCCTGCGGATGCAGGGGACATGGGTTCGTGCCCCGGTCCGGGAAGATCCCACATGCCGTGGAGCGGCTGGGCCCGTGAGCCATGGCCGCTGAGCCTGCGTCCGGAGCCTGTGCTCCGCAACGGGAGAGGCCACAGCAGTGAGAGGCCCGCGTACCGCAAAAAAAAAAAAAAAAAAAAAAAAAGACAACAAATAACCAGTGTAGGCGAGGATGTGGAGAAAAGGGAAAGCTGGTACACTGTTGGTGGGAATGTAAATTGATGCAGCCACTATGGAAAATGGGATAGAGATTCTTGAAAAATTAAAAACAGTACTATTACATGATCCAGCAATCCTACTTCTCCTACTTCTGGGTATATTTTTGAAAAAGATAGAATCACTGTCTCAAAGAGATAGCTGCACTCTCATATTCATTGCAACATTATTCGCAATAGTCAAGATATGGGAACAACTTAAGTATTCGTTAACCAGTGAATGGGTAAAGAAAATGTGATTCTATCCATCTCTCTCTCTCTATATATATATGATAGATAGATAGATAGACAGATATTATTCAGCCATAAAAAGAAAGAAATTTTTCCATTTGCAACGACATGGGTGGACCTTGAGGACATTTTGCAAATACTGTACAGACAAATACTGACAAACACTGTATGATCTCACTTATACATGGATTCTGAAAAAGCTGAAGTCACAGAAACAGAGGGTATGTTGCCAGAGACTGATGACTGGGGGAAATGAGATGTTGGTAAATGGGTAAAAATGTTCAGTTATAACATGAATAAGTCCTGGTGATCTAATGCAGAGCCTGGGGACTATAGTTAACAATACTCTATTGTATACTTGAAAACTGCTCTATTCTAAGCTCTAATGCTCTCACCATAACAACAACAAAATGGTAATTAAGTGAGGTAAAAGATGTGCTACCTATTCTTACTGTGGCAAACATTTCACGATATATTCACGTAACAAATCTTCACATTGTACACATTAAGCTTATACAATGTTATATGTCAATTATAAATATTTCAATAAAGCTTGAAGAAAAAAGAAACACAACCACCTTTGTACCACCAACAGATGTGAGTTCAGAGAAAGCACTGTTAGTGCTAGACTCAAGCGGTGAACTCAAGTGATACTGAAATTAATGTCCTCTGATAGGCTTTTTTAAAGTCCAATGGAGATAAAACCAGAAAATAAATGCAAACCTAGCTGAATGTGGTAATCAGTATCTCTTCATCAACATTATTATGTGAAAAGAGCCTCCTCTAGAAAAAGATACTTAATTCTTCTACCATGAACACAGGATTTCTAAAGCATTCACAAAAAGAAAGAGGTAGACTGTGTCAGATTATGTCAGATGTAACAAAAGATTTAATACGAAAGTATCTCTCCAGCCCTAAGTATGAGGATGCTGTTGGGTTCTCTAGGAGCCCGTATGCTGGGCCAGGTAGTTCACATATGATCTTCTATTCGGGGAAGACTATACAACCCCAAATGACAACCATGTGGCCCTAAAAATAGAGAAATAATTTGTAGAAAGCTGTGTCAGCCCCACAGCTGGAGGAGACCTTGCACTCTAGCTAAATCATGCCAATGAGATGCTGAAAAGGTTAAATATATATGAAAGCGTTAATGGAAAGCCTGTGTGACTGTTCTAGAAGTCATCCGTGAGCCCTGGGAAAACAGGGTCTCCTTCACTGTGGCAGATTTATGAGAATATTAAAACAGGAGTTAAAAAAAAAACAACAATGATGAATTCAGAACCACAGAGGTTAAATTTCCTAAGACCTGTCATAAAAAAAAAAAAAAAATCCTGCCCAGAAAGCCCTAGAGAAAAGTGTCACAGCCAAAAAGGAGTCAGGCTAGGCTCACCCTCATTAAATACTTTCATTTATTTTTAGAAAGCAAAAAAAAAAAGGGTGGTTGACATTATTCCAGTGAGAGAACCTAATTCGAGAGGAGGCAGGGGAAAAGCTACTTTTGAAAATAAAAAGGAGAAACAAAACAGCAGTGAAAGGACTCCAGACATTGATGCAACAACTTCCTCTCAACCTCAGAGTTTACAGGGAACTGCAAGGAATATTAAGACTAGAGAGAGCACCTCCCGATTTGCGGGGAGCACATGTCTGCTGCAATCCTTCAAAAATCAGTGAATCCTACCTACCACCTTGTTATGGTTGAACACATTTTTAGGTTTGAAAGTTTAAAAGCTTTGAAAGCTAAAAGTAGCCTGAAAACTTGCTTGGAAAACACATCAGATGATTAATCCCTACCTTCAGTAAACTCTTGTTTTCAGAACAGGTAGGACTCCGGAATTACTATATATGCTGATACAGCTGGTGGATGTGAGGGCAGAACCTAAGATGCGAGGATAGAGCAGTGGAAAGGGCAGTCTACCTCAATATGGAAAATTTCTACTTAGCCATCAGAAAATAGTGTAATAATTAAATGTCCCTGACCTCAGGTCCCAGTAAAGACCAAGGTAAAAGTTTCCCTAAAGCGGAGGTGTGGACCAGCTCTTCTAATCCTGATTTGGGACCCGAACCTGAGGACACAGATCCTAGCCCACTCATACGAACGAATTGTAACCATCTCAGGACTGCTTTTAAGTGAAAGGCATCTGCCTGCCCATGGGTCACATGAATCCCCGAAAAACTTGTTCCAGAACCTGGAGGAACTCTAACTGTGATAATAGCATTGAACAGATGAGTTGGTAAGATAGAAGCCACTTTGGAAGCTGAATTGGCACCATGAAAATAAAAGCATGCAAATATATGCTCTTTATACTGTTTCTGGCATGCTTTGATACTATTTAACCTGTGAAAATAAAATCTCCAGCCCTGCAAAATTACCAGGTATTCCAAATGAAAGGATGTATTTTCCTTTCCTTAGAACTACTTAAATGGCATAGAACTTTGGAAGGGACTGTAAAGTTTCCACATGAGAGGAACAGAAGAAAGTGTATTGGCTGGGCTGGAGCTAGGATTTAGAGATGCTAGCATATGGAGCAGGCAACACTCTCCACCCACAGAGTCGTGTGTGTATGTATATGTGTAAGTTCATATGCAAAATGAGCCAAGCATGCTTAAATGTTAGAGAAAGCTCTTAGAAAAATTGAAACACGCAAAGATACTTAAATGTTACAGAAAGTTCTAAGAGCGCCTAACTGTCCAGAATGCTTGCATATATTATACAGGTGTCCAACCATATTCTCTGATTTACATATGAGCCAAGAGGTCCAAGGGAAGAATTATTCCATTAATTCATTCCACAATTCAGTAAAGTCCCTGCTTTACTGCACTTACTGCGGGAGACGTGGGTCACTTTGTTTACTGAGTTTGGAAAATTCCCATGCTACTGCTTATGTTTTGGACTGAACTGAACTTGGACATGGTCTGAGTTAGAACCACTTTTTTGGGGGGACGTGTATATGGGAAACCTCTTTGAAGTATCTTGGCCTAGTTTTCCTTTTTAGTTGTGCACAGCCTGATTCTAAGGTTTTGGTATTTTGCAGAAAGGTTTCTAGAGCGAAAGTGTGATCCTCACTTTGTGACCTTTCCTGGACAGCTTTGATTTTTAAAGTGGAACCAAATCCCATTTGGCCAATGCAGCAGCCGAGCGCATCTCTGTAATTCAGCTGCTGGCCTGGCACCCACTGCCGCAGGCAGGGCCTAGGAGCCAGGCGTGGCCAGCATGGGGGCGTGGGGGGGCCTAGGGCATGGAAAGTGGGGTGTCCCACGGATCATGTTGTAGAAGCAAACCAGACGACCCTGACATCCCGAGCGGCGACGTCAAGGTAGCGGGCTGGCGGGGTCGGGAGTGCTGGAGTTGTAGGACGGGGCCCTGAACGGGAGCTGGGAGCTGTCACTTGGAGTGTGGCTTCCATAGGAATCGGGGTTGGGGGTGAATGCCCAGGACAAGCTCCTCTGCGGCGTCCCTCTCCCTCCTGCCCTGTCCCTGCCAGTCCCTGACCCAGGCCAGTCAGCGTTGGACTCTGGCCGAACACTGTTCGGTGTCTCATCCACTTGGAAATGAGCCAGTCTTTTTTTTTTTTTTTTTTTTGCAAGGTCGGTTGACCGAGAGCATATTTCCTCTCAATTGTAAATAGTTCTGCGTTTTTGTTTTACTGGTGGGTGGAGGGAGGGTGGGGAATATAAATTTGTTGCATGAGCAAAGGGATCAGACCTTCAGTAGAAGCATGCGTCCCTCTGACAGGGCATCGTGGTGAGCATAAGCACCTTGGTAACTAAATCCCTTTAAGTAGGCGGAACGGTTTTAGTTCTGTATTGATTAAGTTACTGTAAGAGCTTAGGTTTATTTTTGTAGGAATTAATGGCTAAGAATTAGAACATACCAACGCGGCTGCTCTGTTGGAGCAAAGTAAACTTGTAATTATAAACAAACATGCAAACCTTAAAAAAAAAAAGATCATTCTCCCCAACCACCAAATTCATACGTTGAAGTTCTAACCCACGATAAGACTGTAGTTGGAGATAGGGCTTTTAGGAGGTAATTAAAGTTAAATGAAGTCATAAGAGTGGGGTCCTAATCTGATTGGATTGGTGGCCTTATAAGAAGAGAAAGAGAAAAATTCTCCTCCCTCTTTCTCTCTTTCTCCTGCTCTCTCTCTATCTAACATGCACTGGAAAGACCATGTGAGTACACAGCAAGGGGTGGTTGTCTGAAAAACAGGAAGAGAGTCCTCACCAAAACCTGACCATGCTGGCCCCCTAATCTTGGTCTTCCAGCCTCTGGAACAGTATAACAATAAATTTCTGTTGTCTAAGTTACCTACTTTATTTTTTTTAGTAGCCTAAGGATAAGACAGTCCTTCCTTTTCAACAAGCTCACATTCCAGAAACAAAGAGCAAGAAATAGTTCAGCAAATCACTAAATCCATGTATAATATGCCATAATGGCCATAAGTGCTCAAAGAAAATTGAAGCAGAAAAAAGGGTGAAAAACAATGAGGAATGGTATTTCCTAAAATATCAATGAATTCCTATTTTATAAGGTGAAAACTAAGTGGAGAGTGAAAGAAAGTGAGTGGAAGGGAGCATGGAACAAATCATGTCAATATCTGGGGAAGAACATTCCAGGAGGAAACCACATGAGCACGAAATATCTTTCCATTTATTTGTGTAATCTTCCATTTCTTTCATCAGTGTCTTGTAGTTTTTAGTGTACAGTTCTTTAATCTCCTTGGTTAAATTTATTCCTAGGTATTTTATTCTTTTTGATGCAATTGTAAACAGACACACAGAACAATGCACTGGAATACAGAGACCAGAAATAACCATATTGGCCAGCATATATGGTCAATTAATTTATGACAAAGAAGCCAAGAATACACAATGGGGAAAAGATAGTCTCTTCAATAGATGGTGATCGAAAAACTGGACAGTTATGCAAAAGAATGAAACTGGACCCCTATATTACATCATACATACAAATCAACTCAAAATGGATTAAAGACTTGAATATAAAACCTGAAGCCATAAACAATGATTTTTCGGATTTGACACCAAAATTAAAGGCAACAAAATCAAAAATAAATAAGTAGGACTATATTAAACTAAAAGGCTTCTGTACAGCAAAAGAAACCATCAACAAAATGAAAAGGTAACCTATAGAACAGGAGAAAGTATTTGCAAATCATACAGCTAATAAAGAGTTAATATCCAAAGTATATACAGAATGCATACAACTCAACAGCTAGAAAACAAACAATTGAACTAAAAGTTGGGCAGAAAAGCTGAATAGACATTTTTCTAAAGAAAACATACAGATGGCCAGCAGGCACATGAGAAGCTATTCAACATCCCTAGTTATCAAGAAATGGCAAATCAAAACCATAATGAGATGTCACTATATACCTGTTAGAATGGCTATTATCAAAAAGACAAGAAATAACAAGTGCTGGGGAGGATGTGGAGAAATGGGAACCCTTGTGCACTGTTGGTGGGAATGTAAATTGTAGCAGAAACTATGGAAAACAGTATGGAGGTTCCTCAAAAAATTAAATATAGAACTACCATATGACCCAGCAATTCTACCTCTGGGTATATATCCAAAGGAAACAAAATCGCTATCTTGGAAAGATATTTGTACCCTCATGTTCATTACAGCATTATTTATAATAGCCAAACTATGGAAACAATCTAAGTGTCCATAGACAGATGAATGGATACCCAAAAAGTGGTGTATATGTGTGTGTGTGTATATCTATCTATCTATATATATACAATTGAATATTATTGAATTGAATATTATTCAGCCATAAAAAAGAAGGAAATCCATCCATTTGCAACAATATGGATGGAACTTGAAGTACTAAGTACAATGTCAGGAAGAGAAAGACAAATATTGTATGAGCTCACTTATATGTGGAATCCAAAAAAAATAAACAAACAAACATAGACACAGAGAACAGCTGGTTGTTGCCTAAGGTGGGAGGAGGAGGGCAAAAATGGGTGAAGGTGTCAAAAGTTACAAAATTGCAGTTATGAAATAAATAAGTACTGGGGTTGTAATGTGCAGCATGGTGACTACAGTATGGTTAACAATACTGTATCGAACATTTGAAAGCTGCTAAGAGAGTAGATCTTAAAATTTTTTTCATCATAAGAAAAAAATTAGAACTATATGAGGTGATAGAGGTTAACTAAACTTACTGTGCTACTCATTTCACAATATATATGAGTATCAAATCCCTATGTTGTAGACCTAAAATAAATACAATGTTATATGTCAATTACATCTCAATAAAACGGGATAAAAATTTAAAGCATGTCACATTTCTTTGCTATTTGAGGTTCTAACCTTAAAGACTTGCTCTTTTATCTGAGTTGCTAAATTCTAGATTTGACAGTATAGGAAAGGATTTTTCTCACTAAGTTTTTAAGATAAGGAGGGAAAAACATGTCTGCTTTCACTGGCATTTATATAAATCTTTTTCCCTGCCACTATCCTTAGATGCACCATATCTAAAACAAAGAATCTGAATAAATTAACTACTGTCATTCTCATTACACCTACCGTTAACTCGCTTTTATTTAGCAATTCTTTCAGTTTAGAATCTTAAGGTAGTAAACTCCTAAAAAATATTCTCTCTTTAAAATTTGGGTAGGGACTTCCCTGACTTAACTAACCCCAGTGGTTAAGACTTCGCCTTCCTATGTAGGGGGTGTGGGTTCGATCCCTGGTCGGGGATCTAAGATCCCACATGCCTCGCAGCCATAAAACCAAAACATAAAAACAGAAGCAATATTGTAACAAATTTAATAAAGCCTTTAAAAATGGTCCACATCAAAAAAAAATCTTAAAAAAAAAATAAAATTTAGGTAGGATTAAACTTGGGGGGAAAAAGGAATAAAAGAGTGAAAATGACTTGCAAATATATTTTTCTCAGGAAGGGCATTTAAAAATGGAATCCACAGGTTAGTCATTAAAATAATTACTCTCAGCCTTCAGAGGGCATCTGCCATGGCTCTGACGGCAAGACAGCAAGAATCCAGACATCCGAGGCCGGCTCTCATTCAAGACTATGGCCTCATTAGCCCAGATTCCCTGAATGGGTCTTTGAGAATCCTTCTCAAAAAAATGAGATACTGTCTTCAAGTTGAAGCTAATGAGGAACAATGTACATTTACAGAATCTTGACTTTCTAACATAGCTCCTGTCAATGGTGGAGAATTAGAGCAAGAAGATATTCTCTTCCCCAGGTCTTAACAAACAGAAGTGGAGAATTAGAAACCTCTCCTGGATACTGGATGTATAATGCATTCGAGTGCTGACACCGTGTTGATAAGCAGAAGGCAAAAGACGTGGATATTCATTTTATGTGGGGAAAAAAAAGCCATAAATCATGTTTATATTTGCTGAGGCTTCGTTTCATGGGCTTCTTGGTGAGTTATACATGCTTTCACATGACAGTGGGCAGTAGGGATGCAAAAGCTAGTAATAATTTCATATTTTGAAACTGCATTATGAGTTCATTTTGGGTTTATTTCATGAGGTATTTAGTATTTTGAAATTTGTGAAACATTAACTTGTCTAAGGCCTCAGCCAACCGAAGGATTTAACACTAAAATAGTAATGGTTTTATCTTCTACTCAATGCTAGATTTCCAACTGGCAAATGGAAGTTTTGACCCCATGATGTCAGACATGTATTGTTTTGGTTTTTTATTCTAAAAATTTTCCTCAAAGTTATGTGACCAGGTACACTCAGTCTTAACATTAACTAGCTTCGTTGGCTTCTACTTATTAAATAATTGAAGATTCCAAGAGCACTTTTAAACTATTGAAGAAAAAATATCTACAGTTGCTATTATTTCATTTTGGGCCATGTAAGTAAATATCATGGATAATTCAGAAGACAATTTTTTTGCTAAGAATTACTGAAGTTATTCTGTGTGATGGTTAATTTTATATGTCACCTTGACTGCGCTAAGGGCTGCCCAGATAGCTGGTAAAATATTATTTCTGGATGTGTCTGTGAGGGTGTCTCCAGGAAAGATTAGCACTGAATCAGTGGACTGAGTAAAGTAGTCCCTCATTAATGCAGGGGAGCATCCTCTAATCCAATGAGGGCCTGAAGAGAACAAAAAGTAGAGAAAGGGTGAATCCACTCTCTGCTTGAGCTAAAGGATCTATCTTTTCCTGTCCTTGGGAAGCTGTTTCTGGTTCTAGGGCTTTCGGACTCAGAACAAGACTTACACCACTACACCCCTCGCCCCCAGCCCATCCCTTACTCCCAGTTCACAGGGCTTTGAACTTGGACTAAATTACATCCCAGCTTTTCTGGTTCTCCAACTTGCAGACGGAAGATTGTGTGACTTCTTGGCCTCCATAACCACGGGAGCCAATTCTTACATTAAATCTCCTTTTGTATGGAATCTGTCTATCCTATTGATTCTGTTTCTCTGGAGAACCCTGTGAAATACACTGTGCATTGTAGAATTAAAATAGAGTCAGATCTGGATGGAAGCTTGGACACATTCAGGAGATTCACTTCCCTGTCTTTAAAGAGGTACATGTCTAAAAACTCACTACAAAGAGTAGAAGAGAAGCATAAGCAGATAAGATAAACATACTTGGATCACATCAATGATCTATCCAATTAAGTGACATAATTGTCAGAATGTAATCATAAATAATAACTCTGATTCCTCTACTAGTGACTTAAGAAGAGGGAAGAAGAGAGGGATGTTTAATAATGTAACATAGGAATTTTCAAGGTGCAGTTCCAAGAGAAGTATTTTCAAGCCATATGCCAAACAGGATGTGACTTTAAAGGTAGTTTAAAATGCCTCTTCCTTTTATCAAAGCAGATATTTTGAATATCTGTTGGTTTTGGAGAGGAATAGAGAGCTAGTAATAAGAACATGAAAACAAGTCTGGATGCCCAAGTTAAAGAGAGACAAACAGCGACAATGTTAAACACCAAATATGATTATCAAGTGAAACATGCAACCACAACTCAGCAGAACACATTTTTAAAAAATTTAAGAGGGCTTCCCTAGTGGCGCAGTGGTTGAGAGTCCGCCTGTCGATGCAGGGGACACGGGTTCATGCCCCAGTCCGGGAAGATCCCACATGCTGCGGAGCGGCTGGGCCCGTGAGCCATGGCCGCTGAGCCTGCGCGTCCGGAGCCTGTGCTCTGCAACGGGAGAGGCCACAACAGTGAGAGGCCCACGTACCGCAAAAAAAGAAAAAAATTATAGAGTGGAATGGATACTGGTTAAGTGACTTTTCACATGCAAAGTAAGTTCATGTGCAAAGATTGATAGCCGCAAATGCTACAAAATGATTACGTGACAACCAATACAAAGTCACGTGGGTCAAATTACATAAGAAGATTGGCAGAATCTCTGGGAAGAAGAACTCAGACGAAGGGATGTGTGCTCTTAGCCATAGTGGTCAGTGGTTATCACCAGCTTCTCACCTGGGAGTTAAGGCACTAGAGACAGTGGATAAGAATGGGGACCTTCGCCCCACCCCACCCCTAGCTCTCCACAGCACCTGGGCTTCTGTATCATCCTTCTTTAGTAGGAGGTCCTATCACTGACCTGCTAGTCAGAGGCTGCACAACCTGGGAATAGGCGTTGATGACATGGTTGCAATCCCTGTTGTGCACCAAAGTGTCTTCACTTCCTGAAGCTGATTGTTCAGAACTGCTCAGTAAGATTTCACCTCAATACTCGCTTGCTCTGTGTCAATATAATATATGACACTGATATTTTAGAAACATGTGGAATAATTAAACTTTGTCAAGGAACTCTTTTTAAAATCACTTCCTCAAGCAGCTTACCACCTTCAGGGGTCTGCTTAAACTCACACAAGATCCCTCTGAATGTAATTCTGTTATCTAAATTCACCACTTGTGGCTCCACAGCAGTTACTATAACTCAGTGGCTCATGCCAAGAATAATCTGATGCACCTGAACAGGCAAACATATAAAGACATTCATGTCATAAATATGACTCTGAGAGCCAATGAGCCACTTCAGAATACTTGGAATTTGGGGCCTGGTGAAATGGTCATGATTACATCGTTCGGAATACAACAATTTGTTCACATTCTGGTTTTTCTTCTGTTTCCTTTCTTATATTCTTTAAGGATGTGCAGGCCTTCAAGACTCAGGTAAAAATCCATTAGAGTCTGTTAACACAAACCCTAACGTGACCTCCAACACAAGTGTTCACATAAAATACACCATAAACGCTGCCAGACTTATGATCCATTTGATACGTCTTCCCCTTTTCATAGCTCTTGTCCTATTCATCAAGGGAGAACAAATTACACTTAGTTTGAAATTTCTTTTATGCTCCCCTTGTGTTCTTTATGTTCTGGAGAAAAGCTGAAGTTAATGCTAAGTGAAGATTAGTTTCCAGGGCCTTCCTGCAAAGATGAGTCATAATATTCCAGCTTGTTTCTAATGGGGCAAACACTGAAAAAGCAAGTATAGGAAACATCGTTAAAAACAGTACTGCTCTGTAGCCTGCAGGTATCAATAATCAATAGCAGCTTAACACATGTAAGATGTTGGAGTGGGTCACAAAGAGCATACCTATCCTAAACACACCTGGCTTCCGCCTCTTGTGATGGTTTCATGATCGATACTCTGCTGTCTGCACTGAAGCTGCAGAGACCTAACCTTTGTTAGACTACCCAGGGAATGACAGGAATTCACTGTCCATCCTGACCTGATTTGGGTCTTTCTACCAATGCTTATCCTTCTGTCTGTAGACCACTCATGTGGAGAAACATGTCTAGGGCATGAGACAGCAGGACCACTTGCCAACCCAGAATCTACCGAAACCTAAAGTGTTTATCTTGTATCTGATCCCTCTCTTTCTCTCTTTGTTCTCATCCTGCAAATCCTTCAACCCGTTTTTTTGTGTGTTTTGTTTTATTTTGTTTCTTGCCCTAAGTCCTGCTTTCTCTTTTGCCTAACTTCCAACACGAGTCATCACTCATCCTCTGTCCATTAGTTATGTCTCCTGGTTCTCTAGGGTGGGCAAAAGGAGGGAGGAAGGGCTCTTTTTGATCTAATCTCAGGGTGTAGTATAAAGAAACTAATCCACATGTTCATATTGTATTAGAAAGCTATCCTCTCTCCAGTGTCCCTTCTGTATGTTATTATACTAAGAGAGTGTCTATCTACTTTCTCATGTTAAAAACATGTATGGATGGAAGTCCATATTTAAATATATACCCACTGGATTGCAAAGCTGGCTTTGGCTTGTGGCAAATTCACAAAGTTAACGGCCCAGTGAAGGAAGTTTCTTCACAGCCCAGGGACTTTTCCTGGTGACATTCTCAATTTGACATGTGTTGGGTGCTTTTATTATTATTTTTTTATTTATACGTATAGAAAATGGTAATGCACATATTAGGGTGGGTTACTGAACAGGACTGCTACATTATCAACTAATTGAGAGAAGTTGGGTAACAAGATGCTTAGTTGCATAAGGGATGAAGCAGAGAATGCTTGGGAGGCACGAGGTTCTGATAAAACACCCAGGTGAGAAGGAGTGTACTTGTGAGGGGACTTATAATTCTTATTGAAGAAACCAGTTGTCCTGGATAAGGGGTACAAAACATGAAATTAAAATGTAGAAAATGAGGTGGGACAGTTTCAAAAACAATTTCAGCTACTTCAAAATGGTGCCCAGAAGTAACCGTTACACTAACAAATAAATATTGAGCTATTTTTCCATATTTTCCATTCGCTCTTTCTCCTCTTTTATTTCCTTTTCCCTTTACCACACCTTCCCAATAGTAAATATTCTGTATTTTGCTTTTCATACTTGACTTTTAAGGCACATATGAGATTTCCAGCACTGTCTTACAAAATAAAGCCTCTCTTTGGGATTCCAGAAACACCTCAACTCAATTCTCTATGTCTAAAATAGAACAAATTCTCTTTTGGGATCATCCACCTCTACCAACGAACTTTTGGCTTTCCCTTTAGGATTTCTGTCAGTGGATTACTTTCCATCCAATAGTCCCAGGTAGAAAACTGGGGTTCATCCTTTTCTCTTCTCTCTCCTTCAAGCTGCCCGTCAATATTTCTCAAGATCTGTTGATACTCCTTCCTAATTAACCCTGTATCTCCCTCTCTTTTGCAGTCCCACTATTCCTACCCTGGGACAAGCTTTCATCATGCCTTGTCTGGAGTATTTAAATCAGAAGTCAATTGAGTACATCAGCTCAAAGAGATTCACTTTAATGCAAGATGCAAAGAATACCCAGGATGCAAAGAATGAATATACATCAATATATAATTGACCTGTGGTTTCATTTATTCATTCATTTAACAAATGCATTTGAGTGCCTACTTTGTATAGACATGGTGCTGAGCAGTGGGAATTCACCAGTGACCAAAAGACAATTTCTTGCCCTCAGGAAGTCGTAATCCTATTTGAGAGAGATCCATGGTAAATGAATAAAATTATTACACATTGTGATAAGGGCTCATTAGGAAACAATCCAATGTAACAACTGAAAGTGGGGTGCAAAGTAAAGGTAAAGAGTAGTCTTCACAAGCAATTTTGGCAAGCAATTTGAATTAAGCATTCTCCTCTTCACTGTAGGTGTCTCTGGACCCCGCAGTTCTTATACATTATTTTCCCATCACATTTTGAGGGAGTTCAATGAGTTCATTCTGTCTTTCACATATCCAACTGCATGTACATCCTGGCACCATCACACCACTGAAGTAGATACCCTTCCTCCACCACAGTCTACCTACCATGTGCTTTAGTTTCATTTTGTTTTGTTTAAAAATAAACCTAGATTAATTTAGCATGTAAGGGACTTTCATGCAAGCATCCCAATACTCAAACTTAGCTTCATAGTTATATTTTAAATTTCATGGTCAAAGGAACCCTTAGGTACATGTGAGAATAAAAATTAATTACTTCAAGGTACAGTGTTTATATCTGTCCTCAAATAATTATCTACTGACCAACCTCTGATCCAGCGTCACAGAATTGCATGTTTGGGCACTAGCTTTTTTGATTAATAAGCGATATCTTAAATGCTAAACTCATGGGTTTAGAATAAGTCCTTTAAAGATTTATTATTTTAGGAAGCAGAGATAAATTTTAATCATCTGTTGTCCACAGAAGTAAGGGGAAAAAAAAAGACTAACATTATGAACTAAAGAGGTTAATAGTCTATTGTAACCTTTTAACTATCATCCACTGCTCAAGTTCAGGGAAGATTTGAATTAAAGGGAAGGGTTTTGGAGATTCAATCATATTAAAGATCAAAATGTTTTGCCAAAATATAATATACAAGAGGTTAAAAAAAAACACTCTAAGTACTTTTATTGTAACCCCTCCTTAATGTTAAAGGAAAAGGTAATATTTGACCAAGGAAGTTAAAGGGGCAAACTCATGTTAGAATGCCTGACTGATAGAAGTTAACACCACTCCCTATAATGTCTAAGTGGCCCTTCAACACTCAGAGATTTAAGTGCTAGATTTAGAAAAAGAAAGGAAAGAACTTTAAAAGGTGTTAACTTCATCTTGTGCCATGAGAGAGGAGATGTTTAATTAAGCCACTGGTAGTTCTTGGGTGGTTTTCAGCTTAGTTTTATACTTTTGAGATGAAAGGGTACATGCAAAATTATGTACAAAGTACCTTTTAGAAACTTTGGAAAGGTCAAGGAGAAAATAGCTGGATTTCAAAAGCTGAACTTTTCAAGGTTTTTCTCTGATTTTTCTAAAACAAGATAGCCTCCTCCTCCTCTTAATAGTTCTTCAAGGCCCTTTTGGTAGCCAAAATCTTTGTTCTTTTTTTTTTAAGCTGCTTTGTAACAGAAGAACTAAAAATTAATTATGGCTATGGAACTTTTTACACAGAAGAATTTAAAAAGCACAGACGTAAAGAAGGAAAAAGATGAGGGACCATTTATCTTATATTGACAGGACTAGCTTCAAACGATGACCTTGAATCATAATCATCCTAATGAGCTCAAAATATTTCACTTTAACAAGTGAAACCATAATCAAATCAGTTTCTGAAAGCTCTACTAATGAGCATTTCCTTTGATGAAAACATGGTTAACTGTCTTAGTCTGCAGGAGGTGCACTACAGTGAGAGGCCAGCTTCTGACAACTCATTAGCTGACCTGGGGAGAGAGTAATTTGAATGCTTTTGATAAAAATTTCAAGGCTTTTTTTTAACTTAAATTACAATTTATGCACTTTTATAAATAGTATAATTTTTCTAAGTTGGAGGAAACTAGCAAGAAGACTTGAAAGCTATGAAACAAAGTTTGTTTACCACATTTAGTCTGGCGTAGCCCCTGAACCAGGAAGGGGAAATATGTTTAATCAGTGACTGGTAACCTGGGGCCAATCCCTATACTGTATTTTTACAGGTTGTATTATCACAGGTCGGTATGATGTTAAATGCACCTGATGGAGCTCCATTTTATAAGACTTAGGATTGAAAATTGGAAGTCATTATTATTTACTATGAGGTTGATGAATAGCTTCTGAAACTACTTTCTCTACCAAAACAAATTACTTAATTTACCTCAAGCAGCAAAATAAACTGAAATGAGAACAGAATGCAGAAATGTGTTTACTTTTATTTTCACTACTTGTCAAGGATGCCCCCCATTAGAATTATTCATCATTTTAAGGGCTGCTCTGCTCTATTCAGCATCTAGAAATGATCTCTCTCTCTCCCCACCCCCCAACCCATCTCTCTCACTCTCTCTCTGCAGAGCAGACTTGCTGTCAAAGCAGAATATAAAACAGAACAGTTCAGCTGCTTTAAGTATCGCTGGAAGACAGATCTTCGTTGCTTCAATGAGCCAACTAACTCCTGGCCCCCTCCCTCCCTCCAAGCTTCCCTTTGCTGTTGAAGGGTGTTCTACTTTCTTTCTATTTGTCACATTTTCTCCCTGTGTTCTGCAAGGCAAACCACTGAGATGGTTTGTGTCACAGGCACATGAGACATTGTTCTCAACTGTCAAGCATCTAATCTCCCGTTCTTGTTCTCTTTCTTTTTTGCTCTCACTCCCTCTCCTCCTTGACCTGGGTTGAGAAACAAAAATATTCCCAATATTTTGGAAGAAAAGTTACCAGACAGAGGAGTAGGACATCAAAAAAGAGAAGAAACTATTTTACTTCTCAAAATTATCACTTGCTTTCTGCAAATAATTTTTTTTTTTGCGGTACGCGGGCCTCTCACTGTTGTGGCCTCTCCCGTTGTGGAGCACAGGCTCCGGACGCGCAGGCTCAGCGGCCATGGCTCACGGGCCCACGGACCGGGGCACGAACCCGTGTCCCCTGCATCGGCAGGCGGACTCTCAACCACTGCACCACCAGGGAAGCCCTCTCCAAATAATTTTTTTAAGATGTGCAGCCATAAAAAAGGAAAATATTTATTTTGATCTCATTGTGCATATGTGTGTATATAAAATATATACAGTCAATTCTTATTTTCCAGAGGAGTTAATATTCTATAAAGTCACTGTGAATACTGAATTGGAAACCACTGAGCCATTGCTCCTAGAAAAAATACAGGATTCGGTTCCTATGGAACCTCTGGTCACAACATTTTCATCACCTAACCAATGTATAACCTTGTTTTATGTGTGTTTCTATTTGAAGACACCTTATTTAATAAACGTTATCAATTTATTAAGGTTGAACTCCTGGCCGTGTTAAAGAAAAAAATGATTCTGGTACTTACTAAAATGACATGGAAGACTTTATTCAAAACTATTGCAGTAGGGATACTATAATAGGGAAGAGACAGGGCTCAACACTGAATACAACATGAACAAATGGGGATTTATAGCCAACAAACAGAGTGAGGGGTCAGAGGATAGAAAGTTATTAAAAGGAGACTTCAAGAGTAGGGAGATTCTTACTGACCTAACAGGATTCTTCTTACTGGCAGGCCAAGGATTTACACATCAAGAGTGGAGGATGAGGAACTTGATTAGACCTCAAAGGTGATCAGATATCAGGGTGGAAGGATTTTTCCCTAAACTGACTTAAGAGAATAATTTGCTAAAACTTCACTGGGCAGGCCAAAGACAGGACAACAAAGGGCCAACATCAAAGCCTAGTCGAAAAGAGGGCTCAAAGGAGCCTGACTAGAGTTTAGTCAAGGACAGAGTCTTTGTCAGCCAACACACTATATAACTTATGCCTGAATAAAGCTTACATAGCACAGCAGTCCCCAGGGACCGGTTTTTTGTACCAGGGACCGGTTTCGTGGAAAACAATTTTTCAACAGACTGGGGGTAAGGGGGTGGGGTGGGGATGGTTTCGAGATGATTCAAGCGCATTACATTTATTGTGCACTTTATTTCTATTATTATTACATTGTAATATATAATGAAATAATTATACAACTCACCATGATGCAGAATCAATGGGA